>NC_084566.2:28421624-28581624 GCF_033978685.3 Nerophis lumbriciformis | reverse complement strand
CCATACTTGCCAACCTTGAGACCTCCGATTTCGGGAGGTGGGGGGGGGGGCGTGGTCAGGGGTGGAACTGGGGCGTGGTTGAGGGCGGGGGCGTGGTTAAGAGGGGAGGAGTATATTGACAGCTAGAATTCACCAAGTCAAGTATTTCATACATATATATATATATATATATATATATATATATATATATATATATATATATATATATATATATATATATATATCATGAAAATATGCAAATAAAACTGTGTTTAGATAATTGATACTTCAAACTTGCATGAATACATTTTAAGGAATATAACATAACTTGGCTTCTGAGAGCTTCAAAATGTAATGAATAAAATGCTAAAGTTGTTGATAAACAAGCAATTATTTTAATAATTAAATATGGCCATTTTAAATGAATTATTATGATAATTTAAAATTAATTATTTCAAATATGTTTATTTCAATGTATAATTCTATGGCTGGATGTAATAAGGAGTAAGAAAAAATACAAATAAAAATACAATTAATTTTGATGTTTTTAGCAAAATATAGTAAAAATGTTTTTTTTTTTTTTTTAATTAATAAATATATTTATTTTTAGGTAAGATAAACATAATACAATTTATCTCTAGTCTGGATGATTTAGTTCTTGTCACCCTGTTGTCCGCCCGTCATAAAGAAAAGGCTGTCCTCACTCAGGTCCGCATGGAGCTGGAGGGGGCGTGGCCTCCAGCTCCGGCTGAAAATCGGGAGATTTTCGGGAGAATATTTGTCCCGGGAGGTTTTCGGGAGAGGCGCTGAATTTCGGGAGTCTCCCGGAAAATTCGGGAGGGTTGGCAAGTATGCTTATAGCGGTTATTGGAGACTTGGCTATAGGGATGATGTTCGAAACCGGTTCTCCCGATTGTTCGATAAGAAAAGAAACGATTCCTTGGATTCGAATCCCTTTTTGAGAACCGGTTCCCGTTATCGAAGCCACTATACCGTATTTTTGCGACCATAGGGCGCACCGTATTAAAATGCGCCGTGTCAGTTACGGGTGCTATTTCTGTATTTAACGCATAAATAAGGCGCAGCGTATTTTTGGGCGCAGGCATGGTTAAACATACTCAATCTTAAAACATACGCTAGCATGCATGGACGCTGTTTTGAAAAGGCAGCAGGAGCAAAGCTGAGTTGGGTTGTACTTTATTGAAGTATTTATCAATGTACTCACATTATTTTTTGATCAATCCTCATCCACAAATCCATCAAAGTCCTCATCTTCTGTGTCTGAAATGAACAGCTGGGCAAGTTCTCCATCAAACACGCCAGATTCCCTCTCTTCATTTTCAAAGTCAGTCTCGTTGTCCATTAGCATAGCAAGCTCGCACAACAGTAAAAGCCGACGTCTCTTGCCCCGTTGTGCGTATCGATTCGCTACCGTGCTGGTCCCCTTTTTCTCCACAGTGTGCTTCACCGGGATGTCGAAAGTGAGCGGCACCTCGTCCATGTTGATGCTCACTGGGGGCGTGCCTTTAGCGTCCTTTCTCACCTGAAACCTTCACCCTATAACGGCCGCATGCTGTCCTCAGTCACGTCCGCTTTTCCTCCATATAAACAGCGTGCCGGCCCACTCATATAACATCTACGGCTTTTGGAACAACCTATCTGGATTCGATCAGAGATTCGATAAGGAATCGGTTCGATACGAGGATTCGATAATGGGCTCGAACTCGATAATTTCTTAACGAACATCATCCCTACTTGGCTATATGTCAAAGCGGAGAAATCCCAATTTTACTCGCCTTATGTGTCGTTTTTGGGGTTCATTGTGGAGAAGGGCTATCTCAAACCTGATCCTGCCAAAATCCAGGCAGTGGTCGAGTGGCCATCTCCTACATCAATGAAGCACTTGTAAAGTTTCTTGGGTTTTGCTAATTTCTATAGTCAATTATCCGCAACTTTAGCAGCAAAGCTGAACCCTTGACAAGGCTTGCATCCATTAAGGCAGTGGTTCTTAACCTTGTTGGAGGTACCGAACCCCACCAGTTTCATATGCGCATTCACCGAACCCTTCTTTAGTGAAAAATAAAATGTGTTTTTTTTCAAATTCAAGAAAAAGTTATGTTTTTTCACTGGTGCACAAAATGAACCGTGCATGAACATCACTTTGTTCAAAGAACAAAACCAACACAGTGCATGAACTCACAACAAATTACACACCTTACACACATTACCATGAATTGATTAACGTGGACCCCGACTTAAACACGTTGAAAAACTTATTGGGGTGTTACCATTTAGTGGTCAATTGTACGGAATATGTACTGTACTGTGTAAACTGTACTGTTTCATATAATGTATTATCTTCCTTTGCAATCTGCTAGTAAAAGTTTCAATCGATCAATCAAACAACCTGCAAATCAGATGGAAAATTAGAGGGAACATTGTTTGGGGGTATCCATAATACGCCAATAGGGAGAAGTTTTTATTTACATGATAAGTTGGATGTGTCTTTACCTCCGTGGCGGAGGCTCCAGTTTTAGACTCGATTAGTTCCTGTTTGCGCTTCCTTGTTTGTTTTGTCACCATGGCGACTCATTAGTTTCACCCGCCTCATTTGTTCGGATCACACCTGTCGCTAATCATGAGATTATTATTTAAGCCTGTGGTTGCCAGTTAGTCGGTCTGGCGACATTGCTCTGTGCTGACTTGTTTCATGCCATAGTTAATGCTGATAGTTTCATGCTTGTATTCATGCGTTTGCTTTGTTCATACTGCTCGTTCCATGCCTTGCCAAGTAAGTTTTGCTTATTCATGCCACAGTTAGCAAGTTTTTGTTTCATGGCCATAGTTCGCGCTAAGTCTTAGTTTTGTTTCCTTTGCTAATTTGTGCCTTCGCCTTGTACGCCTTTTGTTTGTCCCTCTTTGAAAGTCAAGATTAAATAATGTTACTACCTTCAAGCCTTGTCCGGTATAGTCCGATTGCATCCCGAGAGAACAAATCTCGCAGTAAGCTGCGAAAAACCCCGTGTCCTGACAAAATGCAACTGAGATAGGCTCCAGCCCCCCCCCCCCCCCCCCCCAAAAAAGGGACAAGCGGTAGAAAATGGATGGATGGCATTAGACACTGTTATGTCAAGTTTTTAATCCGGATGTGATTGAGATTTACAATGCATTTGTCATCCATGTAAGATTTCATGTTCGGGCTTTAGCAACACATTGGCAAAGGTTTAGATTGCTCTTTTTCTGTTTTTGACACAGCATTCCTAAAGGTGTGTTTTGCACAGTCTGGTCTTCATCATCTGCATTGCGTTCTGGCAGATGTCTCACATAACAAGCTGGAGTCATTGACATTATTGTTGTGTTCCAAAAAAAAAAAAAAAAAAACCCGGTGAGAGTAAATTTCCAAACATGTGTCTGATCTCACCTTCTCTCACTCTGTCGAGGACGCCATCGAGATGAAGTTACAGCGACCGCGGGGACAACATGACATTTCACTCGAATGTAGGAAGTCTGAATAGTAGACTAGACGTGCCACTACCTTCGAACAGGCTGATTTCATGACACAACATGGATCTAAAACTGCTGCATTGCCAAATACAAACCCTGTTTCCATATGAGTTGGGAAATTGTGTTGGATGTAAATATAAACGGAATACAATGATTTGCAAATCCTTTTCAACCCATATTCAATTGAATGCACTACAAAGACAAGATATTTGATGTTCAAACTCATAAACTTTATTTTCTTTTTGCAAATAATAATTCACTTAGAATTTCATGGCTGCAACATGTGCCAAAGTAGTTTGGAAAGGGCATGTTCACCACTGTGTTACATCACCTTTTCTTTTAACAACACTCAATAAACGATTGGGAACTGAGGAAACTAATTGTTAAAGCTTTGAAAGTGGAATTCTTTCCCATTCTTGGTTTATGTAGAGCTTCAGTCGTTCAACAGTCCGAGGTCTCCGCTGTCGTATTTTACGCTTCATAATGCGCCACACATTTTCGATGGGAGACAGGTCTGGACTGCAGGCGGGCCAGGAAAGTACCCGCACTCTTTTTTTTACGAAGCCACGCTGTTGTAACACGTGCTGAATGTGGCTTGGCATTGTCTTGCTGAAATAAGCAGGGGCGTCCATGAAAAAGACGGCGCTTAGATGGCAGCATATGTTGTTCCAAAACCTGTATGTACCTTTCAGCATTAATGGTGCCTTCACAGATGTGTAAGTTACCCATGCCTTGGGCACTAATACACCCCCATACCATCACACATGCTGGCTTTTGATCTTTGCGTCGATAACAGTCTGGATGGTTCGCTTCCCCTTTGGTCCGGATGACACGATGTCGAATATTTCCAAAAACTATTTGAAATGTGGACTCGTCAGACCACAGAACACTTTTCCACTTTGCATGAGTCCATCTTAGATGATCTCGGGCCCAGAGAAGCTGGCGGCGTTTCTGGGTGTTGTTAATAAATGGCTTTCGCTTTGCATAGTAGAGCTTTAACTTGCACTTACAGATGTAGCGACCAACTGTATTTAGTGACAGTGGTTTTCTGAAGTGTTCCTGAGCCCATGTGGTGATATCCTTTAGAGATTGATGTCGGTTTTTGATACAGTTCCGTCTGAGGGATCGAAGGTCACGGTCATTCAATGTTGGTTTCCGGCCATGCGGCTTACGTGGAGTGATTTCTCCAGATTCTCTGAACCTTTTGATGATATTATGGACCGTAGATGTTGAAATCCCTAAATTTCTTGCAATTGCACTTTGAGAAACGTTGTTCTTAAACTGTTTGACTATTTGCTCACGCAGTTGTGGACAAAGGGGTGTACCTCACACCCATCCTTTCTTGTGAAAGACTGAGCATTTTTTGGGAAGCTGTTTTTATACCCAATCATGGCACCCACCTGTTCCCAATTAGCCTGCACACCTGTGGGATGTTCCAAATAAGTGTTTGATGAGCATTCCTCAACTTTATCAGTATTTATTGCCACCTTTCCCAACTTCTTTGTCACGTGTTGCTGGCATCAAATTCTAAAGTTAATGATTATTTGCAAAAAAAATTTTTTTTTATCAGTTTGAACATCAAATATGTTGTCTTTGTAGCATATTCAACTGAATATGGGTTGAAAATTATTTGCAAATCATTGTATTCCGTTTATATTTACATCTAACACAATTTCCCAACTCATAAGGAAACGGGGTTTGTATATAAAATTGTATTTATTTATTTTCCATGTACTCACCGGACACGTCATTAAAGTATTTAACGAGATCTAATTGGAAAAAGTAAATGTTGACTTTTGATTGAAAGCGTCCATCATGTTCTAAATTCCGCACAAGTTTGATTACCGACACAAAAGGCCAACAAAAATGCGAGACCATGTTAACATGCACACATGTGGAAGTCATCCTCTGACCTGTAGCGTAGGTTTAACGTTTACACAATCACACACACACACACACACACACACACACACAAATACACCAGCTGGAGACTATTATTGTTGGCGCCGCCCACAGGAAGTCGGCCATCATTTCAGAATGACAGGTACATGGAAGGATCTCAGCTCTAGTGGGATTCTTAGGAGGATCAGGAATTAGCTCAGGCGCAGACCTTAAAGTGGTGTGGAAAAATGCGTCTATGGGCTCGTATCTTGACAGAATTTTTGGCACCTGATAAAGAGCCGCCCTATGAACAAGTTAGAGGTTTTTCCCATCGTCACACTTTAAAAAAAAATGCTACCTGCCTGACAGAGGCTCTTAAGTTTTTAGATGTGTCCCATTCTAAAGGATTCACCTTTTAAAGGACCCAGCTTTACACACTAGGTCAGGGGTCGGCAACCCACGGCTCTAGAGCCGCATGCGGCTCTTAAGCGCCGCCCTAGTGGCTCTCTGGAGCTTTTTCAAAAATGTATGAAAAATGGAAAAAGATGAGGGGAAAAATATATATTTTTTGTTTTAATATGGTTTCTGTAGGAGGACAAACATAACACAAACCTCCCTAATTGTTATAAAGCACACTGTTTATATTAAACATGCTTCACTGATTCGAGTATTTGGCGAGCGCCGTTTTGTCCTACTAATTTTGGCGGTCCTTGAACTCACCGTAGTTTGTTTACATGTATAACCTTCTCCGACTTTCTAGGACGTGTTTTATGCCACTTCTTTTTCTGTCTCATTTTGTCCACCAAGCTTTTAACGTTGTGCATGAATCCACAAAGGTGAGTTTTGTTGATGTTATTGACTTGTGTGGGGTGCTAATCAGGCATATTTGGTCACTGCATGACTGCAAGCTAATCGATGCTAACATGCTATTTAGGCTAGCTATATGTACATATTGCATCAATATGCCTCATTTGTAGGTATATTTGAGCTCATTTAGTTTCCTTTAAGTCATCTTAATTCAATTTATATCTCATGACACACTATCTGTATGTAATATGGCTTTTAATTTTTTGCGGCTCCAGACAGATGTGTTTTTGTATTTTTGGTCCAATATGGCTCTTTCAACATTTTGGGTTGCCGACCCCTGCACTAGGTCAAGGTGATGCATTCAAAGACACCTCAAAAATGCATGAATATTTGGCTTCCAACAGACGTCCTTGTTCCGTCAAATGTTCTCAGCCTTATGTCCCCATGTTAGCATTAGTAACGTTGCATATTTCAACATAACAGTTTCTTGGGTCATCCGAAGCATAATGTTTTCGGAATTATAAATAGGGCTGAATACTTTTTCCCTTCTGATACGATACCGGTATTAGAGCCTGAAGTATTGGCCGATACAGATATTACCTCCTGGTACCCTAGCACCTCCAAAACCCTTAAATCTAGACTCCAAACATCCCAGAACAAGCTAGTCAGATTACTTCTAGACCTCCACCCCAGATCCCACCTCACTCCTACCCACTTCTCCAAAGTGGGCTGGCTCAGGGTGGAGGACAGAGTAAAACAACTTGCATTGAGCCTAGTCTATAAAATCCGCTACACCTCCCTGATACCGAAGTACATGTCAAACTACTTCCATAACGTAAATGACCGCCATAACCACAACACCAGGGTGAGATCCACAAACCACGTTAAACCCAGATTCCAAACCAACAAAGGTCTTAACTCATTCTCCTTCTATGCCACATCAATATGGAATGCACTCCCAACAGGTGTAAAAGAAAGTGCATCTCTATCCTCCTTCAAAACCGCACTAAAACAACACCTCCAGGCAACTACAACCCTAGACTAACACCCTCCCCCCACCACATCCCACCTCCCCGGATTGTAATGAATCAAATGTAAATAATCAAATGTATATACTCTGATGATTAACTTGTGTGATGACTATTATGCTGATAGTATATATTTGTACCATGAATTTATTTACTTGGACCCCGACTTAAACAAGTTGAAAAACTTATTCGGGTGTTACCATTTAGTGGTCAATTGTACGGAATATGTTCTGTACTGTGCAATCTACTAATACAAGTTTCAATCAATCAATCAATCAACCGTTACGATATCAGCACTAGTCATACATACGAGGGTTGTCCCGATACTAATAATTTGGTACCGGTACCAAAATGTATATAGATACTTTTCAAATAAAGGGAACTATGAAAAAACATCAATATTGGCTTTATTTTAACAGAAAATCATACAATACAATACACATATGTTTCCTATTGCACTCAAATAACAATTTTACAAGGTTAAAATATAAATTAAAAGCCATTAAACACATTGGGCTTTTGTTGTTGCGCTCAAAGAACAATTTACACATTTACACATTACAGTCTGCCATAATCAAGAATTAGATTCGAAAACAATTAAAAACTTTATTGACTTTATATTAAATGCTTCACAAATTATAGTTGCCACTCCTGCTCTGTGCTTTAAGAAAAATACAATTATTAGTAAGTACTAAAAACAAAACTATGGATAAATGTACACAGATAAGCCCTGTAGCAGGTAAAACACACATTTGTTAAATATAAAACAATTGTAGCAATTTGTTACACAATTCAGTAATTTCACTTGCATTCGTTGACACTAGATGGACGGTCCTAACTTCGCTAATATTTGGCATCAAGCCAAGCAGCTGTGTGCACGTCTACGTATCTACATGTGCACAACGGGGGAGCTGGTTAACTCATGAGAGTAGCGTATGTGTGTTTGCGAGAATGGCAATGTGTTGACTGACTGACGTCAGTGAGTGAGTGGGCGCGTGCATTGCGCAGTAATCCTACAAGATTGTCATGAATCGGCGGCCTCGTCATTCTGACTGGAAAGCGGAGCTTAGCAGACCCATTGTAGGGTAAAGTGAAGGGTGTTACCCCGGACAAAAACATCCACCTTGGAGGGAACTCGACTACGGTCTGCACCGGAGCCGAACAGCAGGAAAGGTGTAACAACTACATTATTACCTGTCACTCTTTATATCTACTTGTGCAGATCTGAATGCTTATTATTTAAATGTTTAAGACATGTTTTAAAGCATCGCTTGCAGGGCGGAGCCTCCCTGTTTAAAGCGTCGCCTTTGTCGTTACTTTTGAAGCCCAAATACCTCTATATTGCACTTCACCACCCTCTTTATTAACCAGCAGAATTGCCGTTTTTTGCCATTCTTCCTCTCCAAGATGTTATTGCTTGACACACTCAACATCATGCGCCTTGCCATCGCCGCACAGCGGCATTCAGATGAACGAATGGTACCGGTATAGTACCGATTCCATATATACGGTAACACTTTAGTATGGGGAACACATATTCACCATTAATTAGTTGCTTATTAACATGCAAATTAGTAACATATTGGCTCTTAATTAGTCATTATTAGGTACTTATTAATGCCTTATTCTGCATGGCCTTATTATACAACCAGTAAGCCATTAACCAAGAGTCTTCCCTCAATAACCTCAGAATTATTGCTTATTAGTAACCCTAACCCTTATATGTTCCCCTAGTGTCCAAATAACTCTAAATTAAGTCTTTGTTACTTTAATAAGCAACTAATTAATGGTGAATATGTTCCCCATTCTAAAGTGTATATATATATATATATATATATATATATATATATATATATATATATATATATATTGGTACCACGGTTTGTATGATGATCAATAAATAATGTACTGTATTTAAGTGGTAAACAATTGTACAGCATCTGATCCTGCGTAATCATCACCAATTTTTAAAAATGTAATAAAAGCTGACAGGTTTGACAAAATAATTTGTTTGCAGTGAAAGATCATTTTTTTATGTGCGACTTTCATGCTAAAATCTATTTGATGCTTCCCATAGTAAGACTTTAGAGGTCTATTATACACTAAAACAGAATAATCATCATCCACTGATTGTATTGCATTCTCAAATGCCCAAATTGAGAATTCTTGTGTCGTATTATCACATCTTTTTCCTTCTGTTGGCACGGATCTCCATTCATTATTGAATCCTTTATGCACTTACTGTGTTGCATGTGATAACAGCACGATGACGTTGTCGCTGATGCACGGTTGGACCCTTAGCAGGTGACCTGCATGTTTTTTTTTACTTGCGCCAGCACTCAAAACAAGGCACACAAATGTTTTGTTTAAGCAATGTCTTTAATTTAGTTGTATTTATTGGTTGTTACAGTCAGACTGCCAAGTGGGGCAGTGACCCAGATCAGTGGTTTTCAACCACTGTGCTGTGGCACACTAGTGTGCCGTGCGAGACAGTCTGGTGTGCCGTGGGAGATTATCTATTTTCACCTATTTGGGTTAAAAATATTTTTTGCAAACCAGTAATTATAGTCTGCAAAGGATGTGTTGTTGTTGAGTGTCTGTACTGTCTAGACCTCTTCCATATCAGTAGTTGGCAGTAGGTAGCTAATTGCTTTGTAGATGTCGGAAACAGCGGGAGGCAAGTGCAGGTAAAAAGGTGTCTAATGCTTAAACCAAAAATAAACAAAAGGTGAGTGCCCCTAAGAAAAGACATTGAAGCTTAGGGAAGGCTATGCAGAACGAAACTAAAACTGAACTGGCTGCAAAGTAAACAAAAACAGAATGCTGGACGACAGCAAAGACTTACTGTGGAGCAAAGACGGCGTCCACAATGTACATCCGAACATGAAATGACAATCAATGTCCCCACAAAAAAGAATAAAAATAACAGAAATATTCTTGATTGCTAAAACAAAGTAGATGCGAAAAATATCGCTCAAAGGAAGACAGGAAACTGCTACAGGAAAATACCAAAAAAAGAGAAAAAGCCACCAAAATAGGAGCGCAAGACAAGAACTAAAACACTACACACAGGAAAACAGCAAAAAAAACTCAAAATAAGTCAGGGAGTGATGTGACAGGTGGTGACAGTACACCTACTTTGAGACAAGAGCTATAGTGATACATGGTTAGTTATGGTTTAAAGTCGTATCCAACAACTTTTTACTGTCAACTGAGTTTCGTTTTTTAATGATTTCTGTGCCTCCGGATTTTTTCAACGCAAAAAATGTGCCTTGGCTCAAAAAAGGTTGAAAAACACTGCATTAGATTAAGCTGTTTTGTAGCTGACGCCTGTTTTGTAACACACATTATCGCCACACACAGGTCGGGAGTGGAACAGTATTACTCCAACGTGTCAGACTGGTATGAAATTGGGCTTTTACCCCAGCAGGGTTTATGCATGAGGCGGCTCCTCTCACTACTGCAAAGTGTCTCGTTAGATTTGGGAGGCGGCGCAGGTAATAGTGAGCGACGGTGCGGTGTGGGCTAAGTGCAATTAGTGTCACAACGGTGATGAGAGGAGGAGGATGATGATATTTAACGTGTGCCTCGGGAGCACGGTGAAGAGTTCACGAAAAAGAAAAAGCGTCCCGGTGAGAGTGTTGTCAATATTCATGGGACTGTCGTGACAGACACCTGCATGTCTACTTTCCCTCACAAATGTTTTCTTTATTATCACAATACATTATTCCAACTAGGGCTGGGCGATATGACCTTTTAGTAATATCTCGATATTTTTAGGCCATGTCACGATACACCATATATATCTCCATATTTTGCCTTAGCCTTTAATTAACACTTGATGCATATAATCACAGCAGTATGATGATTCTATGTGTCTACATTAAAACATTCTTGTTCATATTGCATTAATATATGCTCATTTTAAACTTTAATCCAGAGAGGGAAGTCACAACTAAGTCAATTTACCAAAACTGTATTTATTAAACAGTTATTAAGATAAGACATACAGATAATGTGTCATGAGACATGCAAAACTAAATTATATACAAAGAAGATGAAAGTAAAGGATATTAAATGAGCTGAAATATACCTACAAATGAGGCATAATGATGCAATATGTACATACAGCTAGCCTAAATAGCATGTTAGCATTGATTAGCTTGCAGACATGCACTGACCACATATGCCTGATTAGCACTCCCAACAAGTCAATAACATCAACAAAGCGCACCTTTGTGCATTCACGCACTGTATAAAACGTTTGGTGGACAAAATGAGACAAAGAAGGAGTGGAAGATTTTACATGCAAACTACGGTGAGTTCAAGAACCGCCAAAATTAGTTGGACAATACGATGTTCACCAAACGCTCTCATCAGTGAAGCATACACACAAACATGTTAAACAGTGGGCATTCTAACAATCGGGAAGGGTTGTCTCGGGACAAGCGGTAGAAAATGGATGGATGGATGTCTCATGTTTGTCCTCAAACAAAAAACATACGAAAACAAAAAAACAAAATATTTTCACCCCATCTTTTTCCATTTTCAATCCTTCTTTAAAAATGCACCAGGGAACCACTAGGGCTGCACTAAAGAGCCGCATGCGGCTCGAGAGCCGCGGGTTGCTGACCCCCCGCGCACTAAATTAAAGTGCACTTTTTGTACAGAACGCCACTACAATAGTTTAAAACAAATAAAGTGCACTTTTGTGCATGATGTCACAAAAGATATTTCAAAAACTGTCAAATAAAAATGAGCTGCATAATAGGAAATCAAATAGTGTATGTCCCTCGCTATGTGGTAGGTTCCTGCGGACGTTATCTCCTTCTGTTGTTGACTATTTTTTTCATACGTTGTTTATCTGGAAATGGAAGACGCCAGGCTCAATTGGGTCAGTGCTGGTTGCTTGGGCATTTTGTTGGGTGTGGCACCGGCCGGAGATGTTGACATGCGGAGTTTCAAGCACTCGTCATTCTCTAGCGGCTTTTCAAATGATGCTACAAACTACTAGTGCTGCTACTTTTTGTAGCAACGCTTTTGCCGCATACTCATACTTGCCAACCTTGAGACCTCCGATTTCGGGAGGTGGGGGCGGGGCGTGGTTGGGGGCGTGGTTAAGAGGGGAGGAGTATATTTACAGCTAGAATTCACCAAGTCAAGTATTTTATATATATATATATATATATATATATATAAATAACAAATACTAAGTCAAGTATTTCATATATATATGTGTATATATATATATATATATATATATATATATATATATATAATACTTGACTTTCAGTAAATTCTAGCTATAAATATATATTTATTTTATTATTTTATTTATATATATATATATATGTATATATATATATAAAATAAATACTTGAATTTCAGTGTTCATTTATTTACACATATACACACACATAACACTCATCTACTCATTGTTGAGTTAAGGGTTGAATTGTCCATCCTTGTTCTATTCTCTGTCACTATTTTTCGAACCATACTGAACACCCTCTCTGATGATGCATTGCTGTGTGGCACGCACAAAAGTGCCTTCATCAAATGCACTAGATGGCAGTATTGTCCTGTTTAAGAGTGTCACAAACATTGCTGTTTACGGCAGACGAACTGTGTGTTGTTGCCACGCTGGGAGGACATTAATGAAACTGCCTAACAATAAACCCACAAAAGAAACCAAGAACTCAACCTCGATCATTCTACAGTTATAACGTGATTGGGCAGGCACGCTGTTTATATTGTGGGAAAGCGGACTCATGTCCGCATGGACCTGAGTCCGCCTGAATTTCGGGAGATTTTCGAGAGAAAATTTGTCCTGGGAGGTTTTCGGGAGAGGCGCTGAATTTCGTGAGTCTCCCGGAAAATCCGGGAGGGTTGGCAAGTATGCGCATACTTGACATATTACGGTTGTCCGTTCAACATCTTCCCGCTTGAAGCCAAACCACCGCCAGACTATGGACCCCGTGCTGTTTTTCTTGGGAATGAATTCTTCCTCCATTTGTTACCAGATTCGCACCTTCTTTGTCTCATATTACCACTACGATTGCACCACCTGCCACTGCTAACGTTACCTATGGTACATTCCTCTCTGCTACCTCTACGTATGTAAGAAGGTGCGCTTGTTTTATGTCTCTGTGCGAAGGCGAGACAAAAAAGAGTGAGAAAAGCCTGTAGTCTAATGCCCGCAGCTAAAAGCAACTGCCTGAGATCGTATACTCGAATATCACGATATAGTCATTTTCTACATCGCACAGAGACAAACCCGCGATATATCGTGTATATTCGATAAATCGCCCAGCCCTAATTCCAACCTTTACTTTCTCCTTCCTTGCTTTGACATTTCCTAACCTTTATTTTCTCTTGCTTTCTTTTCCTTATTATTCCCAAATGAGCTTCCCTTACCCCGAGTTTGTTTCCTATAATAACTCTGTTATATGCATCTGCTTCTTTCTAGTGTACTCCTTTTCGGACCATTGCTGCAATGAGAAACTGGAAATATGTGATGTATGTTATGATCCGTTGCCCGGATCATAGTTTATTTACGTTTTTTATTCACATGTTTATGTTCCATTTCAGCACCCCTGTTTTGTGTCTCCTTGGTTGCTGTGGTTGTTCATTGTCAGTGTTGGGTTAGTTACTGAAAACCAGTAACTAGTTACAGTTACTAGTTACTTTATTTCAAAAGTAACTCAGTTGCTAACTCAGTTACTTACACTAAAAAGTAATGCGTTACTGCTAAGCAATGTGGTCTACATACAACACACAAAGACAAAGATATGTTTCAAAGGGCTGATTTGTTTCATTTAAATAGCTGCAACATAACATACATAAGTAACAAACAGCATAATAACAACATAGCTGTAAAGCAAGGAAGGCACACACTACATACACAAAGCATAACCAGGCATTTTTTCCTCAAGGAATTCTGACACAAAATCATGTCTGAAGCCCAGAACACTCTACACATTTCCCCAGTTTTAGTTTAGAGATAAGGAAAGATTGGCCTGGCCCACTAGGATCCCTCTTTATGTTTGTGAACTTTATAGTCCATACATTTAGAGTGATGTGATAAACACCCTAGAAGTCTAGAATGAAAGATTATATAAGAGAATTGACAGAGTGTGTGTACCTTCAGTGCTGAATGATGAGCAGAGGCAGCGTTAATCCTTAGATGGTGGAGGTGGAAGTGAAGTGGCATTGGAGTCTCCGTCTCTCTTTACTAGCGTCGTCGAAGCATGTTGCTTTTGTAGCTTGTTTCAGCAGATTTGAATTGCTGTTGTGGGCAGTAGATAGGATCTTTGATCCAAGACACAATATACATTTAACTAAAATGTTCTTTTCTTTGTGCTCGACAGAAGAAAAGTAGTGAGAATATCTACATGTTAAGAAACTCGACTTCTGGCTCCGCCATGATCAGACACGCCCCCCCGCCCCCTCCCCACACTCACACCCAGACACACACAGAATGCGCCTCTTCCTTGTGACACAAGAAGAATCAGAACGACAACACTGCAGCACTCCAATAAAACACACTTTATACGACATAAAAAATAACGTAAAATAACGCAGTAACGCATCATGTAGTAACGGTAACTGGGTTACTGAATATAAAAAATAACGCGTTAGATTACTAGTTACCGCCGAAACTAACGGCGTTACTTGGTAACGCAATAGTCCCAACACTGCTCATTGTGTTCACCTGCCTCTGATTAGTGTCCGGGACCTTCGCCTGTTCCCACGCACTAATCAGAGAGCTATTTAGTCCTGCCTTTTTTGCCCAGCTTTTGTTTGCTGGTGCTTTTCTGTACCGTGGTGGTCGCATGGTGACGCGCGGATTGTTCTTCCAGGGTGCAGACGGAACGACAGAAAACGTTGTGCAGGTACAAGTATGATTTATTCTCATAAATCAGGCCGGAACAAACAAACACAAGCGTGCTTGTAGCACTGGAAGCTAACGGGATAGCGTCACAGGAAAAACTAAGGCGGAACTTAGCGCAGGAAACACAAGGAATAAACGTAACAGTTGCATGAGATCAAACAAAAGCACCAGAATGAGTGAGGCGAAAAGGCAGGACAAAATAGCTCTCCGATTAGTGCCCGGGAACAGGTGAACGTTCCGAACACTAATCAGAGGCAGGTGAACACAATGAATAACTGTAGCAACCAAGGAGAGACACAAAACAAGGGTGCTGAAATGGAACATAAACAACAAGTGAATCAAAAACGTAAATAAACGATGATCCGGGCAACAGATCATAACAATGTATTATATTATAATTATAATTGTGTTCTTGTTCGAAATAAACTAACACCATAACCATATTTTCCTCCTTTACCCATCATGATCCCAACTAGAGATGTCCGATATTGTCGGCCGATAAATGCTTTAAAATGTAACATCGGAAATTATCGGTATCGGTTTCAAAATGATCGGTATCTGTTTCAAAAAGTAAAATTTATGAGTTTTTAAAACGCTGCTGTGTACACGGACGGAGCGCCAATAAACCTTAAAGGCACTGCCTTTGCATGCCGGCCCAGTCACATAATATCTACGGCTTTTACACACACATAAGTGAATGCAATTTATACTTGATCAACAGCCATACAGGTCACACTGAAAATGGCCGTATAAACAACTTTAACACTGTTACAAATATGCGCCACACTGTGAACCCACACCAAACAAGAATGACAAACACATTTCGGGAGAACATCCGCACCGTAACACAACATGAACACAACAGAACAAAAACCCAGAACCCCTTGCAACACTAACTCTTCCGTGACGCTACAATTTACACCCCCCACCTCAGCCCCCCCTGCCCCCCAACCCCACCCACCTCAACCTCCTCATGCTCTCTCAGGGAGAGCATGTCCAAAATTCCAAGCTGCTGTTTTGAGGCATGTTAAAAAAGATAATGCACTTTGTGACTTCAATAATAAATATGTCAGTGCCATGTTGACATTTTTTTCCATAACTGGAGTTGATTTATTTTGGAAAACCTTGTTACATTGTTTAATGTATCCAGCGGGGCATCACAACAAAATTAGGCATAATAATGTGTTAATTCCACGACTGTATATATCGGTATCGGTTGATATCGGAATCTGTAATTAAGAGTTGGACAATATCGGAATATCGGATATCGGCAAAAAAAGCCATTATCGGACATCTCTAATCTCAACCCTTCATTCCTGTCATTTTCCTTTTTTTACATTAGCGGTGTCTACCCTTTACGGGCATATTCTAAAAATAGAATTAAGTCATTATTAAAGATTTCATTGTTGTTACCTGAGTTTTTGTTTGATACATGCAAGGTTTGGTCATACATGACAACCGAGACGATAAAGAAAAACTGGGAGAAATCTTTGTCAGAAATGTAAAAAAAAAAAAAAACCTATTTGGGCTGCAGCGATCAATTGATTAAAAAAAAAAGCTTAGATTTATATTTTGTTTCTTCAATTAATTGTTTAATGAGTGTAACCACATGGAGGGGTTGGAACTTTAAAGGGGAACATTATCACCAGACCTATGTAAGCGTCAATATTGATGTTGCAGAAAAAAGACCATATTTTTTTTAACCGATTTCCGACTCTAAATGGGTGAATTTTGGCAAATTAAACGCCTTTCTATTATTCGCTCTCGGAGCATCAGGAAGCAATCCGCCATTTTCTCACTTTCGTCGGTGTGTTGTCGGAGGGTGTAACAACACGAACAGGGACGGATTCAAGTTGCACCAGTGGCCCAAAGATGCGAAAGTGGCAAGAAATTGGACGAAATTTGTTCAAAATACGAGGGTGTGGGGAAAGCCGACGAAATGGTCAGTCGTTTGTTCCGCACACTTTACCGACGAAAGCTATGCTACGACAGAGATGGCAAGAATGTGTGGATATCCTGCGACACTCAAAGCAGATGCATTTCCAACGATAAAGTCAAAGAAATCTGCCGCCAGACCCCCATTGAATCTGCCGGAGTGTGTGAGCAATTCAGGAACAAAGGACCTCGGTAGCACGGCAAGCAATGGCGGCAGTTTGTTCCCGCAGACGAGCGAGCTAAACCCCCTGGATGTCTTGGCTCACACCGTCCCTTATGCCACCGAAGATGATCAAGAGAAGAATATCAACCCTAGCTTCCCTGGCCTGCTGACATCAACTCCAAAACTGGACAGATCAGCTTTCAGGAAAAGAGAGCGGATGAGGGTATGTCTACAGAATATATCAATTGATGAAAACTTTATTCATTACTCACGGTTTTACGTAAATTATTATACATAAACTGTGTTTACCAATAATTTTGCTTAAAAACATTTATTTTTTTCAATCATTCGAGTACATTTGGGTAGTCTTGTGTAATGCAGTATTTTGTGTCTATTTAGGTATGGTTAACCTGAGTGCTGAAATCGTGGAAAAATATATGTTCTTAGCGCGCCTGAAATGGGCTGTCTGCACTCTCAAAGTGCATGTTGTTGCCAAATGTATTTCATATGCTGTAAACCTAGTTCATAGTTGTTAGTAATTATCTTATCAGACAGTGTTAAGCCGCTGAAATCCGAGTCTGAATCCGAGCTAATGTCGCTATACCTTGCTGTTTGTTTGTATTGGCATCACTGTGTGACGTCACAGAAAAATGGACGGGTGTATATAACGATGGTTAAAATCAGGCACTTTGAAGCTTTTTTTAGGGATATTGCGTGATGGGTAAAATTTTGAAAAAAACTTCGAAAAATAAAATAAGCCACTGGGAACTGATTTGTGATGGTTTTAACCCTTCTGAAATTGTGATAATGTTCCCCTTTAAATATGAGGACCAACTGGTGTGTCATACATTTGATTTGTTTTTTTAAAAGGTATTGCACATATGTTAAAAGTTCAATTTAAATGTTAATGTCGCAAATAGAAAACATTTTTAATCACAAACATTATTATTAATTTATCACTTATGTCAGGCTGATTAGAAAAATAATTATTCGCAGCCCAACAATGATTAATAGAGCAAACTAATCCATAGATTTCTCGATAAATGATAAATGGGTTGTACTTGTATAGCGCTTTTCTACCTTCAAGGTACTCAAAGCGCTTTGACACTACTTCCACATTTACCCATTCACACACACATTCACACACTGATGGAGGGAGCTGCCATGCAAGGCGCTAACCAGCACCCATCAGGAGCAAGGGTGAAGTGTCTTGCTCAGGACACAACGGACATGACGAGGTTGGTACTAGGTGGGGATTGAACCAGGGACCCTCGGGTTGCGCACGGCCACTCTTCCACTGTGCCACGCCGTCGATTACTAATATAATCAATAGTTTCAGCACTAAAACCCATAATGCAAAGCTAAGGTATTTTGTTTAGATACATTAGCATACATTGACTTGGATTGGATAGTTTTTTAGCATTTTTATGTACAAAATGTATGCAAACGGTTCGCCATCTTTCAGTTTGGACTCACCTGTTCTACATAATGCAACCTGCCTGGTCCAGCCTCTGCACGTTCCGCCTGTAGTTCGAACCTGGGTTCTCCGGATGAGAGTCAAGAGCGCTAGGCATTGAGCTAAAAGCCAGAGCTGTCTACTCTACGTCCAGTTCTAACTTTTAAGGTGTTCGAGAGTGAAGTTTATTAACTTACACATTGGCAGAGCCGCATTGGCCCACTAACCTCTCTAAAACTCACTCAACCGGGTCACCGCACCACTGTGACCCACCTGGTTCAGCCTCTACTTTAATTCCGCTTGGGGCTCGAATTTGGGACCCTCGAATGAGAGTCGACTCTGGCCTATGTTACAATAACATATCATACATGGTGGTCTTTTGCTCTGGCGCCCGAAGAATTGGCAGTGTCTCTGCTACCCAGCCTCGTGTTATCCTAACCCTCACAGCACATAGCCTGAAAAGCGTCCACTCTTCTCCCCCCACTACTTTTATTGTGGGAGCTTAACGAGAAATATCCGCTTTTTCAACTCCAATCGTCACTGATATCGCAGCCTTATTGACCAGCCGTCCCTCTTTGGTAACTTGGCTCATTGTCCATGTTGGATCTAATGAAACGGGAAGACACCAATTTAAAAAAATCTGAAAAGTATTTCTCAATCTTCAGTCTCTTCAGTCTGCTGGAAAAGGTTAAAGTTAAAGTTGTCACGATCCGTTGCCCGGATCATGTTTTGTTTAGTTTTGTTGTTTGACTACCTCAGTTCTGTTTTCAGCAACCCTGGGTTTGTGTTTTGGTTTCCATGGGTACTGATTAGTTTCACCTGCCTCTGATTAGTGTCAGGGACGCTCACCTGCTGCCGGGCACTAATCAGAGAGCTATTTATTCCCGTTTCTCGCCCCAATCAGTCTGGCTTCCTCTTTTGCTTTCATGCAACAGTTTACGTCGGTTACCATTTGGATTCCAGAGCTAAGCTTTGTCATTTGTTGGGCGTTTCTTGTTTGCTATTCTGTTAGATTCCCGTGCTACCGACACGCTGATGTTCTTTTGTTTGTATCCCGCATGATTTATGGACATTAAATAATTTTCTTACCTGCACGCTTCGTCCGGAGTGATCCGTCTACATCCTGGGAGAACGACCAGGCAGTAACATGCGACCCCGACGTGACAGAAGTACTACTGTACATGAATATTCAAATGAAATGATCAATATTTTACCCATGTCTTTATTCTCTTGCCTTTTCTTTCAATTCTATTATTTAGTTTCCTTTCATCTTTCCTTTTTCCTTTTTCATTTCCTATTCCTGTCCTGTAATTTCCTTTTTATTTGAGCCCGAGTGGCAAGCACTGCAGGTGTGATGCAAAGCACTACAAGGGCCTAATGACATTGCTGTGTTTTTGTCATTATTATTATTATTATTATTATTCTCCAGGTTTCAACGCTTTTTTGAGGCCCTTAAAGGGGAACATTATCACCAGACCTATGTAAGCGTCAATATATACCTTGATGTTGCAGAAAAAAGACCATATATTTTTTTAACCGATTTCCGAAATCTAAATGGGTGAATTTTGGCGAATTAAACGCCTTTCTAAACGTCACATCGGAAGCAATCCGCCATTTTCTCACTTTCGTCGGTGTGTTGTCGGAGGGTGTAACAACACGAACAGGGACGGATTCAAGTTGCACCAGTGGCCCAAAGATGCGAAAGTGGCAAGAAATTGGACGAAATTTGTTCAAAATACGAGGCTGTGGGGAAAGCCGACGAAATGGTCGGTCGTTTGTTCCGCACACTTTACCGACGAAAGCTATGCTACGACAGAGATGGAAACCGTCCCTTATGCCACCGAAGGTGATCAAGAGAAGAATATCGACCCTAGCTTCCCTGGCCTGCTGACATCAACTCCAAAACTGGACAGATCAGCTTTCAGGAAAAGAGAGCGGATGAGGGTATGTCTACAGAATATATTAATTGACGAAAACTTTATTCATTACTCGCGGTTTTACGTAAATTATTATACATAAACTGTGTTTACCAATAATTTAGCTTAAAAACATTTATTTTTTTCAATCATTCGAGTACATTCGGGTAGTCTTGTGTAATGTAATTTTGTGTCTATTTAGGTATGGTTAACCTGAGTGCTGAAATCGTGGAAAAATATATGTTCTTAGCGCGCCTGAAATGGGCTGTCTGCACTCTCAAAGTGCATGTTGTTGCCAAATGTATTCCATAAGCTGTAAACCTAGTTCATAGTTGTTAGTTTCCTTTAATGCCAAACAAACACATACCAATCGTTGGTTAGAAGGCGATCGCCGAATTCGTCCTCGCTTTCTCCCGGGTCGCTGGCTGTCGTGTCGTTTTCGTCGGTTTCGCTTGCATACGGTTCAAACCGATATGGCTCAATAGCTTCAGTTTCTTCAATTTCGTTTTCGCTACCTGCCTCCACACTACAACCATCCGTTTCAATACATGCGTAATCTGTTGAATCGCTTAAGCCGCTGAAATCCGAGTCTGAATCCGAGCTAATGTCGCTATAGCTTGCTGTTCTATGCGCCATGTTTGTTTGTGTTGGCATCACTGTGTGACGTCACAGGAAAATGGACGGGTGTATATAACGATGGTTAAAATCAGGCACTTTGAAGCTTTTTTTAGGAATTTTGCGTGGTAAAATTTTGAAAAAAACTTCGAAAAATAAAATAAGCCACTGGGAACTGATTTTTAATGGTTTTAACCCTTCTGAAATTGTGATAATGTTCCCCTTTAACATACACGAAAAATCCCTAAATTTTGCATATGCATCATTATTAGAGATGTCCGATAATGGCTGTTTTGCCGATATCCAATATTCCGATATTGTCTAACTCTTAATTACAGATTCCGATACCAACCGATACCGATATATACAGTCGTGGAATTAACACATTATTATGCCTGATTTTGTTGTGATGCCCGCTGAATGCATTAAACAATGTAACAAGGTTTTTCAAAATAAATCAACTCAAGTTATGGAAAAAAAATGCCAACATGGCACTGCCATATTTATTATTGAAGTCACAAAGTGCATTATTTTTTTTAATATGCCTCAAAACAGCAGCTTGGAATTTGGGACACGCTCTCCCTGAGAGAGCATGAGGAGGTTGAGGTGGGGGGCGGGGGGTAGTTAGTAGCGGGGGATGTATATTGTAGCGTCCCGGAAGAGTTAGTGCTGCAAGGGGTTCTGGGTATTTGTTCTGTTGTGTTTATGTTGTGTTACGGTGCGGATGTTCTCCCGAAATGTGTTTGTCATTCTTGTTTGGTGTGGGTTCACAGTGTGGCGTATATTTGTAGCAGTGTTAAAGTTGTTTATACGGCCACCCTCAGTGTGACCTGTATGGCTGTTGACCAAGTATGCTTGCATTCACTTGTGTGTGTGAAAAGCCGTAGATATTATGTGATTGGGCCGGCACGCAAAGGCAGTGCCTTTAAGGTTTATTGGCGCTCTGTACTTCTCCCTACGTCCGTGTACCACTCCGTACAGCGGCGTATTAAACAGTCATAAATGTTACTTTTTGAAACCGATAAGTTCCGATATTACATTTTAAAGCATTTATCGGCCGATAATATTGGCAGTCCGATATTATCGGACATCTCTAATCATGATTGGCGAAAAATTTTACATTTTTGGGTTCCCGAAAATCCATCCATTTTCTATCGCTTGTCCCTCTCGGGGTTGCGGGGGTGCCTCTCCCAGCTGCACTCGGGCGGCGTACACCCTGGACAAGTCGCCCCCTCACATATAGACAACATTCGCACACTCGGCGCAATTTAGTGTTGCCAATCAACCTATGAAATGTTTTAATTGGCTCTCTAGCGCCACCTTTTTAAAATGAGTAAAAATATGTTCCTCTCACCAGTTTCACATAAAACTAAAATTGATGGAGATGTCTATTTTTCCCTTTATTTCCTTCCCTTTTGTCTATTATTTGTCTAATATTGTTTCCCTATTTGCTTCTTTTTTATTCCTCCCTACCCATCCTTTACTCATCTTCCTCCCCATCCTTTCCTTCTTCTCTCCTTTCCTTGTTCCTGTATTTCCTTCCCTAGCTCCCATCATTAGCAGGAGCATGACAAGTATCCAGCTGGGGTTCATCTTGAATGATGTCACCCAGGTGAGTCACAATGATTTAACATCCAACTAGTGACTCAGGACGTGTCTGCCTGTATCCCATCATGCACTGGGGCCAAGGGTATCACAGAATAATGATAATAAAGCACTATATCACCTATACCATAAAGCGGACACGTTTTGTTTTCAAATACAATATACACTAATCGTTTTAACCATTTTTTTAAAATAAAATAAAACCTATACACTGCAAAAACTGAAATCTAAGTAAGATTAAATATCTCAAATAAGGGTGATATTTGCTTATTTTCTGTCTGATAAAATCATTCTTCTCACTAAGCAGATTTTATGTTAGAGTGTTTTACTTGTTTTAAAATTTAAGGGTTTTGGTCCTAAATGATCTCAGTAAGATATTACAGCTTGTTGCTAAGATTTTATGACCTATATTGAATAAAACATGCTTGAAATTAGAATATCAACTGATGCAAAGCTGTGTCATCAACACTCATAAGTATAAAAACACATTTTTTAAAGTAATAATTTCTTACTTCAAACATGAAAAAAAAAAATCGTGATGCCGAGCGCATATCATTATGTCAAGATAATGGCACTAGCAATTACTTAACCTCTTAAGGCCCAAGCTGTTTGTTTACATGCTTTTTTTATATTTCTCTTTGCTATTTGGGCTTATTGAACCCTAATTAGAATAAAAACTAAAAATAATCTTTTTATATGATGTACTTAGTCCATAAGTACACAAATGTGTACACAAATATTTGTATACTTCTTTTCCAAATTCCATTGTATTTTTATACTCTTCTGACACCACCAGATAGGAGTATAAGTGTCCACATGTCGGCATAAGACCCCAATTCAGTAGTGTACACAATTTTGGAAATAAGAGCTAAAAGGTGCTGTCCACGCATGTGGCCACGAAGCCTTTAGAGCAGGGGTCTCCAAACGTTTTGACTCGTGGGCCGCATTGGGTTAAAAAAAATTTGCCCGGGGGCCGGGCTGTATATATATATATTTATATATATTTATATATACACATTGACTTTTTAATCCGTTTTGACATTTAACATTGTCACGTTATCGATGGGAAAATTCATTTTTAGACAATATGATTTGCCTGAGCGGCTAGGAGACACTGAGAGTAACAAGCGGTAGAAAATGGATTTTAGCAGACACAGCACTCGCTGGTTGTCAATCAGGAGGCTTTTTACGCCAGGCTGGTCATTTCTTCTGAATTGTTTCTCAACATTGCCTTTTGTTACTCGACATTATCCCGTTTTGCCGCATATACAAAGACGATTAAATCCTCATTTTTTTACCTGCACGTCGCCTACTGTCTCTGCGTGCCAACAGCCGCCATGAAGTGTCGTCTTTTCAGTACATGCAACCTGGGTGAGTCGTGTCTTCATGCTGCCTTCAGTCATGTGTGCAACATTCATTGGTGTGTACTCTCTTCCGTATGCACACATCTGGTGCTTCACCAAACGAGGTCAGCCTCCAGGTGGAACAGCAGGCGGTGCCCGGGGTGGATGCACACGGTCAGGTGTGTGAGACGATGCTGAGTGACATCATCACTCCTCTTGTTAATGTGTGATCCGCAGCAGCGACAAACAAACCAGGCGGCGCCGCTTATCACCTAACTTGATCGCCGCACAGGAAATGAACTTGGCTTTCGTCGTTGTGACCTGCTTTTCTGAACACATGTAAAGCCTATTAAAAAGATTTAGAGTGGTAAACGAGGTCAAAGTTCAAATCAGGTCACTAATTAGCAGAGGTGGCAGACATTGTACTCGAGTGAGAGTAATGAGAATCAAAAGTAGAAGTCGTCATCCAAATAATTACCTGAGTAAGAGTAACCTACTCAGTGGATTAGTGGTTAGAGTGTCTGCCCTGAGATCGGTAGGTCGTGAGTTCAAACCCCGGCCGAGTCATGCCAAAGACTATAAACATGGGACCCATTACCTCCCTGCTTGGCACTCAGCATCAAGGGTTGGAATTGGGGGTTAAATCACCAAAAATTATTCCCGGGCGTGGCCACTGCTGCTGCCCACTGCTCAAATGCTACTACTAAATCACAGAGTAACTGGTGAGTAACTTTTGATTTATTTGTGCATGCGTCAGTCCATCATTGATGTCACCACATGACCATTGCTGGAGGAATACTATACCAGGCCTGGGCAATTATTTTGACTCGGGGACCACATTTAGAGAAAAAAATGTGTCTGGGGGCCGGTATATCTATTTCTAAGAACACTTATACAAAACCTCACAATAATGTCTGATTGAATGCTAAAAACGTTAGGACAGACCGCCTTAAAAAATGTAATGGAGTTTTAAATTTTTGTATGAACGATAAAACACTGAATATTGACAAAATATGAATGGCACAGACACATTTTTTTCTCTAAATGTGGCCCCCGAGTCAAAATAATTGCCCAGACCTGGTATAGTATCTCAAAAAATATTTTTTGGACCAATTAGGTGAAGTTGCATAATTTCCCACAGCACACCAGACAATATTTCGCAGCACACACTGACCTAGCTCATAACATCACAATATATATCTGTCTTAGGCCAGCTAGAAGGCCTTACTGACAACAGCTCGTGATCTGATTGGCTATCGCAACTGTCTATCAACTGTATGTCCCCGTTCACTTACAGTGCACAGACGCTCGCATTGTTGATTCTGAAGGCCTCTGGCAGATTTGGTACAGCATGGCAACATAAGCTAGCTGAATTCTGATTGGATAAAAACCTCTATAACCTAAAAAACAACATCGCTGGAATGAGCATAATATGACATGAAGAGAATGTGAATACTTTTCGATATTTAGGGAAAGTAAATAAAAAGTTACTTTTATCTTTAAATATGATCATGACTTCTGGTTATGTTAGGCCAGCAGAGAAGGCCTTGCTGGTCCTGACGGCACACCACTGGTATGCGTGTGTGTGTGTGTGTGTGTGTGTGTGTCTTTGAGTGAGAGAGACAGTGACACACTACAACAGCATGTACTTCATGCCTGCTGCAGAAGCGCCCGTGTGGCATTTATCTTCCCCCTCCAGCAGCAGATCATGGGACCTGGGCGTGGACCTCTGCTGCTACTGCCGGGTCTCGTGTTCCCCCTTCGCCAGCTGCAGCGGAGTTCCACCCGCCGCCGACACCTAGCTTTTCCAGGGACACACGGGGGCGCAGTTTGGCGACCCTCCGCCATTCCTCCCTCCACCCTCCCTTGGTTTTGGACTTTCTGTTGAACTTAAAACATCTGGTGTCCGTTAGAGGAAGGGGGGGATAGTGTCAGAATTGCTACTGACAGTTTGGTCATGTTTGTGTTTTCCTGTGTTTGGCGTTTTAATTCCCGTCCAGTGCTCTTATTTCTAGTTTTTACTCTACTGGTGCTCTTGTTTTGTCAGTATTTCCTGTTTGTTCTCTGTGTTTTAAAGCACCTTTTACTTTCTGTTCCATGTCCTGCCAACGCACCTGATTCTCATTAATTAGTTCTACTTAGTTCCACCTGGGTCCCTCTTTCTGTGCTGGATCATTGTGCTTCCTGTCCACCTCCCGGTTGCCAATAAATATGCTTCTACCTGCCATCTCTGCATCCTTGGGGTCACGCTCACCAGATCTGTGACAGCGTCACATAATTTTGTTCACGTATGCTGTATATCAGGGGTCCCCAAACTACGGCCCGCGGGCCAGGTCCGGCTCGCCAGTGTCCAAAATCCGGCCTGTGGGAAGTCCCAAGTTAAAATTAATGGCGTCTTCACAGATGTGTAAGTTACCCATGTCTTGGGCACTAATACACCCCCATACCATCACACATGCTGGCTTTTCAACTTTGCGCCTATAACAATCCGGATGGTTCTTTTCCTCTTTGGTCCGGAGGACACGACGTCCACAGTTTCCAAAAACAGTTTGAAATGTGGACTCGTCAGACCACAGAACACTTTTCCACTTTGTATCAGTCCATCTTAGATGAGCTCAGGCCCAGCGAAGCCGACGGCGTTTTTGGGTGTTGTTGATAAACGGTTTTCGCCTTGCATAGGAGAGTTTTAACTTGCACTTACAGATGTAGCGACCAACTGTAGTTACTGACAGTGGCTTTCTTAAGTGTTCCTGAGCCCATGTGGTGATATCCTTTACACACTGGTGTAGCTTGTTGATGCTGTACAGCCTGAGGGATCGAAGGTCACGGGCTTAGCTGCTTACGTGCAGTGATTTCTCCAGATTCTCTGAACCCTTTGATGATATTACGGACCGTAGATGGTGAAATCCCTAAATTCCTTGCAATAGCTGGTTGAGAAAGGTTTTTCTTAAACTGTTCAACAATTTGCTCACGCATTTGTTGACAAAGTGGTAACCTTCGCCCCATCCTTGTTTGTGAATGATTGAACATTTCATGGAATCTACTTTTATACCCAATCATGGCACCCACCTGTTCCCAATTAGCCTGCACACCTGTGGGATGTTCCAAATAAGTGTTTGATGAGCATTCCTCAACTTTATCAGTATTTATTGCCACCTTTCCCAACTTCTTTGTCACGTGTTGCTGGCATCAAATTCTAAAGTTAATGATTATTTGCAAAAAAAAAAAAGTTTCACAGTTTGAACATCAAATATGTTGTCTTTGTAGCATATTCAACTGAATATGGGTTGAAAAGGATTTGCAAATCATTGTATTCCGTTTATTTTTACATCTAACACAATTTCTCAACTCATATGGAAACGGGTTTTGTATATATAGTCGATGTTTTTGTGGTTTATCCGTTATACAGTGCTCAATACCGGGGTAGAGCAGAATATACGTTAGGTCAGGAAGAAACACAGGGGCTATTTCATCCCTACAAGCCTGCTCTTCAGGGGATTTTATTGAAGTATATAAAATCCCCTGAAGAGCAGGGAAACCTGCGAAACAGGCTTGTAGAGATGAAATAGCCTCTGTGTTTTTTATTGACCTATATATATATATATATATATATATATATATATATTAAAAAAAAAAAATATATATATATATATATATATATATATATATACACACAATCTTTTTTAACCCAATGCGGCCCCCGAGCCAAAAAGTTTGGGGACCCCTGCTATATATGTTGTGCTTTATTATTATGCAATTAAAAACATCACAGACTTATGGTGAAAAAGATGGTTTCTGCAGAAGAAAACTGTTTATTTTCAGAGAAGGTAGGTTTTTTTTTTTTTAAAAAGGGGAATGTTGAATTGTGATGAGGTTGTAATCTATAAAAGTGTCAAATTGGCTGGTTATCTACATTTTTCGTGGCAGGTTTAAAGTGGAGCATGTACATTATAGACATGTTTTGCATTCCTTTTTTCTAGTGCCTATGCGTAACTTAGGCCCCTGCTACACTAAACCGACTAAAATTATCGAGGGTAAATCCCACCTAACCATATCCATGTCCACACACAACAATGCCACCGTTTAAGACCCCCTCACCCCTCCGCCCGCCGTCCCAACGCGACCTGAAAATGCGCACGTCATAGTCACCTCTAGTGTTGCTTTGTGTGCAAGTTCTTAAATTAAATGTAACTTATCTGAACAATATCCAGTGTTGTGGTATTTCAATTAACTGGAATCCAGTGTGCTGTGTTGCCCTATTGTTGTGAATCACACCTGAGCCATCATAAACTAATCAAATCTTTAATGGACACGTGAAAGTAAACAACTTGTTAGCAAACTTTATTTACTCTGAACCGAGACGTTGAGTCCGCGACATGCATGGCGGACAATAACTGATATAGTCTGCTTTGTCTCGCATTCTCGTTGTCTTTCCTTCGACAAATGGACAAAGTTTTTCGGTAAGTAGAATCACAGCTGGCCCGGACATTGGAAAGTTCTCTTGCCATTGCTTATGCACAACACACTTGTTGACAAACAAGTTGTCAAGTTTGTAAACCATCAATGAGTCCATACAAAGCTAAGAGATTCAAGAAACACACGGCTCATTTACCCGTGTAAAAAGTGATCCGAGGAGGGGAACCTTAAACGATTGGTTAGTGTGGCTGACACGGGGCTTATGCTAAATAATTATTCGTTTAAGGGGTTATCCGGCTTAATGTAGACATAGCCTTATTTTCTTATCTTATCTAAATGCGAGCAGCTCATAACACCCAGCAGATGAGAGTGTGAAGTTCTTATTGAAATGAAGGTGGGACTGGATGCTAACAACCAAAAGCATCAAAGACGATTAAGTACGCCTTTTCACACTTAGCCTCGATTTTGTATTAACATCTCGACATTAGCATTTCAACATTAGCATTTCGGCGTTAGCATGTGAAAAGTGGGCCCATAGTTTTTTTTTAATTAAGATGACCTCCCGCTCCTCATTTACATTAACGCACCTGTTTAATGCCACCTGAAACACACAACATCTTTAACTAAATGTATTAGATGTTTAAATAAAAAAATAGTAGTGTACATTTAGAGCATATATTGGTTCTGAAGTTATTTATTTGAAAGGGAGAAATATGTGCAAACAAATAACAGCAAATCTCCTAATAAAATCCACAAGGCTCCATATTGGGACCACTTCTCTTCATGTCACATATAAATGAATTTGCGAACTCCATTACTCTTCACAAAGTAATTTTTTCTGACAATTCGTTTTTTCACACAAAAATCCAAACTATTGTCAATAGTGGATTAGCTAAAGTTGGTACAAAGGTAATAACTAGAGATGTCCGATAATATCGGCAGTCCGATAAATGTATTAAAATGTAATATCGGAAATTATCGGTATCGGTTTCAAAAAGTAAAATGTATGACTTTTTAAAACGCCGCTGTACGGAGTGGTACACGGACGTAGGGAGGAGTACAGAGCAGTTGCGTCTCCCAGTCATACTTGTCAACCCTCCCGATTTTCCCAGGAGACTCCCGAATTTCAGTGCCCCTCCCGAAAATCTCCCAGGGCAACCATTCTCCCCAATTTCTCCCAATTTCCACCCAGACAATAATATAATATTGGAGGCGTGCCTTAAAGGCACTGCCTTTGTGTGCCTAACCAATCACATAATATCTACGGCTTTTCACACACACACAAGTGAATGCAAAGCATACTTGGTCAACAGCCATACAGGTCACACTGAGGGTGGCCGTATAAACAACTTTAACACTGTTACAAATATGCGCCACACTGTGAACTCACACCAAACAAGAATGACATCCGCACCGTAACACAACATAAACACAACAGAACAAATACCCAGAACCCCTTGCAGCACTAACTCTTCCGGGACGCTACAATATACACCCCCCGCTACTTCCTACCCCCTCCACCTCAACAAACCCCGCCCACCTCAACCTCCTCATGCTGTCTCAGGGAGAGAATGTCCCAAATTCCAAGCTGCTGTTTTGAGGCATGTTACAAAAAAATAATGCACTGGGGCGGTATAGCTCGGTTGGTAGAGTGGCCGTGCCAGCAACTTGAGGGTTTCAGGTTCGATACCCGCTTCCGCCATCCTAGTCACTGCCGTTGTGTCCTTGGGCAAGACACTTTACCCACCTGCTCCCAGTGCCACCCACATTGGTTTAAATGTAACTTAGATATTGGGTTTCACAATGTAAAGCGCTTTGAGTCACTGGAGAAAAAGCGCTATATAAATATAGTTCACTTCACTTCACTTCACTTTGTGACTTCAACAATAAATATGGCAGTACCATGTTGGCATTTTTTTTTTCCATAACTTGAGTTGATTTATTTTGGAAAACCTTGTTACATTGTTTAATGCATCCAGCGGGGCATCACAACAAAATTAGGCATAATAATGTGTTAATTCCACGACTGTATATATCGGTATCGGTTGATATCGGAATCGGTAATTAAGAGTTGGACAATATCGGAATATCGGATATCGGCAAAAAAGCCATTATCGGACATCTCTAGTAATCCATCCATCCATTTTCTACCGCTTATTCCCTTTGGGGTCGCGGGGGGCGCTGGAGCCTATCTCAGCTACAATCGGGCGGAAGGCGGGGTACACCCTGGACAAGTCGCCACCTCATCGCAGGGCCATCTATAGTAATAATATATACTTAAATATAGATAAAACAAATATATTTCGTTTAAACCGAAGCCGTAAAAAAATGTTGATAAGATACAGATTGGAATAAATGGTAGAGCGATGTTTTTCAACCACTGTGCCGCGGCACACTAGTGTGCCGTGAGATACAGTCTGGTGTGCCGTTGGGTTATTTGGGTTAAAAATATTTTTTGCAAACCAGTAATTATAGTCTGCAAATTATGTGTTGTTTTTGAGTGTCGGTGCTGTCTAGAGCTCGGCAGAGTAACCATGTAATACTCTTCCAGATCAGTAGGTGGCAGCAGGTAGCTAAAGTCGGGAACAGCGGGAGGCAGCGTGGAGGTAAAAAAGTATCTAATGCCTAAACCAAAAATAAACAAAAGGTGAGTGCCCCTAGGAAAAGGCATTGAAGCTTAGGCAAGGCTAAGTAGAACGAAACTAAAACTGAACTGGCTACAAAGTAAACAAAAACAGAATGCTGGACGACAGCAAAAACTTACTGTGGAGCACAGACGGTACATCTTAACATGACGTGACAATCAACAATGTCCCCACAAAAAAGGATAAAAACAACTGAAATATTCTTGATTGCTAAAACAAAGTTTATGCGGGAAATATCGCTCAAAGGGAGACATGAAACTGCTACAGGAAAATACCCAAAAAAGACAAAAAGCCACCAAAATAGGAGCGCAAGACAAGAACTAAAACACTACACACAGCAAAAAAAGAAGGAAAAAAAGTCAAAATGAGTCACGGCGTGATGTGACAGGTCGTGACAGTACTTTGAGTCAAGCGTTATATTGATGGTTATGGTTTAAATTCATATCTAACAATTGCGACAACGACTTTTTACTGTCAAGTGAGTTTCGTTTTTTAAAGATTTCCGCTGGTGGTGTGCCTCTGGATTTTTTCAACGCAAAAAATGTGCCTTGGCTCAAAAAAGGTTGAAAAACACTGTGGTAGAGCATTTGAGAGAGTTGAGAGCACTACATTCCTTGGAGTGTATGGATTTAAAAATTTTAAAAACCCTACTGAATATTCAATGAATAAATGATCTAAATATGTCGGTCTACTCTACTCTCAAATTTGAGGCACTTTCTTCCTCTTGACGCTCTCCTAATTCTGTATGGGACTCTATTTGAACCAAATATAAATGATTGCAATGTCGTATTGGTGTAACATGTATCCTAACTATCTTAAAAAACTGGAGATTCTTCAGAAGAACGTCATACGTGTTTGATATCATGGGCAAACTTGAACGCTCCTTTTAAGATCCTCTTGTTAATAGCTACAAGATCCTGAAGCTTACCGAGCATAACATATTCCGCAGTGCTTGTATTAATAATAACGTGGTACATGGATTAAATTCTAGACTATTCCAGCTCATTCCAGTGACCACTCTTTCTCATAGAAATAACATTGGGAGTCAACCTTAATTAAGAAGGAAAAATCGTCATCTAAAGTGTACAGGCTTTAGTACAGCCCGGCTCTTTAGCGCCACCCTAGTGGCTCCCTGGACCTCTTTCAAGCTGTTTGAAAATGGAAAAAGATGAAGAAAAAAAATAATTTTTTGTTTTTTAATATCTTTTCTGAAGGAGAACGAACATGACACAAACCAAATTGTTAGAAATCCCACTGTTTATGTTATAAATGCTTCACTGATGAGAGTGTTGGGCGAGCACCGTTTTTTTCCTACTAATTTGGAGATCCTTGAACTCATCGTAGTTTGTTTACATGTACGACTTTCTCCGATGCTGCCACAGAAAGACCTGTTTTATGCCACTCCTTCTTTGTCTCAATTTTGTCCACCAAACCTTTTATACTGTGCGTCGTCAATGCACAAAGGTGAGCTTTGTCGATGTTATTGAATTGCTGGAGTGCTTATCAGTCTCACGTCGGGGTCGCATGTTACTGGGGGGTCGTTCTCCCGGGATGCAGACGGACAACTACTCAGTGGTCTAGTGGTTAGAGTGTCCGCCCTGAGATCGGTAGGTTGTGAGTTCAAACCCCGGCCGAGTCATACCAAAGACTATAAAAATGGGAGCCATTACCTCCCTGCTTGGCACTCAGCATCAAGGGTTGGAATTGGGGGTTAAATCACCAAAAATGATTCCCGGGCGCGGCCACAGCTGCTGCTCACTCCTCCTCTCACCTCCCAGGGGGTGTTCAAGGTTGATGGGTCAAATGCAGAGAATAATTTCGCCACGCCTAGTGTGTGTGTGACAATCATTGGTACTTTAACTTTAACTTCCTTCTATGTCTCATTTTGTCCACCAAACGTTGTATACTGTGCGTCAATGCTCAAAGGTGAGCTTTGTTGATTGTATTGATTTGCTGGAGTGCTTATCAGTGTCACGTCGAGGTCGCATGTAACTGGTGGGGTCTTTCTCCAGACGGACAACTCGGGACGAAGCGTGCAGGTAGGATATGTTTTATTGTTCATAAGTCATACACCGTAAATACAAACAGACAGAAAACAAAACAAAAGGGATGCGTGCCGATCGCACGGGAAGCTAAGGTGAGACTTAGCGCGGGAATCCACGGCATGGAAACAAGAAGTCATTGCTTGTAGCAAATAACGAAGCCAGACAGTGTGTGGCGAGCAACGTGAGTAAGTAGCTCTCTGATTAGTGCCCGGCAGCAGGTGAGCATCCCAGACACTAATCAGAGGCAGCTGAAACCAATCAGCACGCATTGTAACCAAAACAAACCCAGGGGTGCACAAAACAGGAACTCAGGGAGTCCACACTTAAACAGAACATGACTAAACAAAACCGGATCATGACAATCAGGTATATTTGGTCACTGCATGACTGCAAGCTAATCGATGCTAACATGCTATTTAGGCTAGCTATATGTACATAATGCATCATTATGCCTCGTTTGTAGCTATATTTTAACACATTTAATTTACTTTACTTATGTCCTCTGTGTATTTCATTTATATTTGCATGTCTCATGACACATTATCTGGATGTAATATTGGCTGCATTTCTCATAGTTGTCTGTGTGCCATGTTGTTCCAGACCACAGCAAACGTTACCCAGCTTGCAAAGATTGTAATAAATCCATTAGAAGAAGACAGCCTGCCGTTTCCTTTAACTTGGACACACACATCTATACCTTTGGCCATTCTGGTGGTGTTTTGAAACGTGTTGTTGTGTTGTGGCTTTATGTTGTTGTGTTGTGACTTGTGTTGTTGTGTTTTAACTTGTGTTGTTTTGTTGTTGCTGCATGTTGTTGGGTTTTGACTTGTGTTATTGTGTTGTGGTTTTATGTTGTGTTTTGACTTGTGTTGTTGTGTTGTGACTTTATGTTGTTGTGTTTTGACTTGTGTTGTGGCTTTATGTTGTTGTGTTGTGGCTTTATGTTGTTGTGTTTTGACCTGTGACACGAAAAGAAGAAGAAGACTTGTGTTGTGACTTTATGTTGTTGTGTTTTGACTTATGTTGTTGTGTTGTGGCTTTATGTTGTTGTGTTGTGGCTTTATGTTGTTGTGTTTTGACTTGTGTTGTTGTGTTGTGGCTTTATGTTGTTGTGTTTTGACTTGTGTTGTGGCTTTATGTTGTTGTGTTTTGACACGTGTCGTTGTGTTGTGGCTTTATGGTGTTGTGTTTTGACTTGTGTTGTGGCTTTATGTTGTTGTGTTTTGACTTGTGTTGTTGTGTTTTAACTTGTGTTGATGTGTTGTGGCTTTATTTCGTTGTGTTGTGGCTTCATGTTGTTGTGTTTTAATTTGTGTTGTTGTGTTTTGACTTGTGTTGTTGTGTTGTGGCTTATGTCGTTGTGTTGTGGATTCATGTTGTTATGTTTTGACTTGTGTTGTTGTGTTGTGACTTTGTTGTTGTGTTTTGACTTCATGTTGTTGTGTTGTGACTCTATGTTGTTGTGTTGTGACTTTATGTTGTTGTGTTGTGACTTTATGTTGTTGTGTTTTGACTTGTGTTGTTGTGTTTTGACTTGTGTTGTTGTGTTGTGGCTTTATGTTGTTGTGTTGTGGCTTTATGTTGTTGTGTTTTGACTTGTGTTGTTGTGTTGTGGCTTTATGTTGTTGTGTTGTGACTTTATGTTGTTTTGTTTTGTCTTGTGTTGTTGTTTTGTGGCTTTATGTTGTCGTGTTGTGGCTTTATGTTGTTGTGTTGTGGCTTTATGTTGTTGTGTTTTGACTGGTGTTGTTGTGTTGTGGCTTTATGTTGTCGTGTTGTGGCTTTATGTTGTTGTGGCTTTATGTTGTTGTGTTTTGACTTGTGTTGTGTTGTGGCTTTATGTTGTTGTGTTTTGACTTGTGTTGTGTTGTGGCTTTATGTTGTTGTGTTTTGACACGTGTCGTTGTGTTGTGGCTTTATGTTGTTGTTGTGTTTTGACTTGTGTTGTAGCTTTATGTTGTTGTGTTTTGACACGTGTCGTTGTGTTGTGACTTTATGTTGTTGTATTTTGACTTGTGTTGTTGCTTTATGTTGTTGTGTTTTGACACGTGTCCTTGTGTTGTGGCTTTATGTTGTTGTGTTTTGACTTGTGTTGTTGCTTTATGTTGTTGTGTTTTGAATTGTGTTGTTGTGCTGTGGCTTTATGTTGTTGTGTTGTGACTTTATGTTGTTTTGTTTTGTCTTGTGTTGTTGTTTTGTGGCTTTATGTTGTCGTGTTGTGGCTTTATGTTGTTGTGTTGTGGCTTTATGTTGTTGTGTTTTGACTGGTGTTGTTGTGTTGTGGCTTTATGTTGTCGTGTTGTGGCTTTATGTTGTTGTGGCTTTATGTTGTTGTGTTTTGACTTGTGTTGTGTTGTGGCTTTATGTTGTTGTGTTTTGACTTGTGTTGTGTTGTGGCTTTATGTTGTTGTGTTTTGACACGTGTCGTTGTGTTGTGGCTTTATGTTGTTGTTGTGTTTTGACTTGTGTTGTAGCTTTATGTTGTTGTGTTTTGACACGTGTCGTTGTGTTGTGACTTTATGTTGTTGTATTTTGACTTGTGTTGTTTCTTTATGTTGTTGTGTTTTGACACGTGTCCTTGTGTTGTGGCTTTATGTTGTTGTGTTTTGACTTGTGTTGTTGCTTTATGTTGTTGTGTTTTGAATTGTGTTGTTGTGCTGTGGCTTTATGTTGTTGTGTTGTGGTTTCATGTTGTTGTGTTTTGACTTGTGTTGTTGCTTTATGTTGTTGTGTTTTGACTTGTGTTGTTGTGTTGTGGTTTCATGTTGTTGTGTTTTGACTTGTGTTGTTGTGTTGTCGCTTTATGTTGTTGTGTTTTGACTTGTGTTGTTGTGTTGTGGCTTTATGTCATTGTGTTGTGGCTTTATGTTGTTGTATTTTGACTTGTGTTGTGGCTTTATGTTGTTGTGTTTTGACTTGTGTTGTGTTGTGGCTTTATGTTGTTGTGTTTTGACACGTGTCGTTGTGTTGTGGCTTTATGTTGTTGTTGTGTTTTGACTTGTGTTGTAGCTTTATGTTGTTGTGTTTTGACACGTGTCGTTGTGTTGTGACTTTATGTTGTTGTATTTTGACTTGTGTTGTTTCTTTATGTTGTTGTGTTTTGACACGTGTCCTTGTGTTGTGGCTTTATGTTGTTGTGTTTTGACTTGTGTTGTTGCTTTATGTTGTTGTGTTTTGAATTGTGTTGTTGTGCTGTGGCTTTATGTTGTTGTGTTGTGGTTTCATGTTGTTGTGTTTTGACTTGTGTTGTTGCTTTATGTTGTTGTGTTTTGACTTGTGTTGTTGTGTTGTGGTTTCATGTTGTTGTGTTTTGACTTGTGTTGTTGTGTTGTCGCTTTATGTTGTTGTGTTTTGACTTGTGTTGTTGTGTTGTGGCTTTATGTCATTGTGTTGTGGCTTTATGTTGTTGTATTTTGACTTGTGTTGTTGCTTTATGTTGTTGTGTTTTGACACGTGTCCTTGTGTTGTGGCTTTATGTTGTTGTGTTTTGACTTGTGTTGTTGCTTTATGTTGTTGTGTTTTGAATTGTGTTGTTGTGCTGTGGCTTTATGTTGTTGTGTTGTGACTTTATGTTGTTTTGTTTTGTCTTGTGTTGTTGTTTTGTGGCTTTATGTTGTCGTGTTGTGGCTTTATGTTGTTGTGTTGTGGCTTTATGTTGTTGTGTTTTGACTGGTGTTGTTGTGTTGTGGCTTTATGTTGTCGTGTTGTGGCTTTATGTTGTTGTGGCTTTATGTTGTTGTGTTTTGACTTGTGTTGTGTTGTGGCTTTATGTTGTTGTGTTTTGACTTGTGTTGTGTTGTGGCTTTATGTTGTTGTGTTTTGACACGTGTCGTTGTGTTGTGGCTTTATGTTGTTGTTGTGTTTTGACTTGTGTTGTAGCTTTATGTTGTTGTGTTTTGACACGTGTCGTTGTGTTGTGACTTTATGTTGTTGTATTTTGACTTGTGTTGTTTCTTTATGTTGTTGTGTTTTGACACGTGTCCTTGTGTTGTGGCTTTATGTTGTTGTGTTTTGACTTGTGTTGTTGCTTTATGTTGTTGTGTTTTGAATTGTGTTGTTGTGCTGTGGCTTTATGTTGTTGTGTTGTGGTTTCATGTTGTTGTGTTTTGACTTGTGTTGTTGCTTTATGTTGTTGTGTTTTGACTTGTGTTGTTGTGTTGTGGTTTCATGTTGTTGTGTTTTGACTTGTGTTGTTGTGTTGTCGCTTTATGTTGTTGTGTTTTGACTTGTGTTGTTGTGTTGTGGCTTTATGTCATTGTGTTGTGGCTTTATGTTGTTGTGTTTTAATTTGTGTTGTTGTGTTTTGACTTGTGCTGTTGTCTTTTGACTTGTGTTGTTGTGTTGTGACTTTATGTCATTGTGTTATGGCTTTATGTTGTTGTGTTTTGACTTGTGTTGTTGTGTTGTGGCTTTATGTTGTCGTGTTGTGTCTTTATGTTGTTGTGTTGTGGCTTTATGTTGTTGTGTTTTGACTTGTGTTGTTGTGTTGTGGTTTCATGTTGTTGTGTATTGACTTGTGTTGTTGTATTGTGGCTTCATGTTGTGTTTGTATTTGTTGCGACGTTTGCAATTGTTTGACCCCTCTCGGCCACCGTAGAACATTACATAGACAACAAAGGAAAAGTAGAAAACAAAAATGTCCTACTTCCTGTTCGTCTTGTAGTGTGGTTGATGATTTCTATGCTTTCTGTCGTGATGATCACAATTTTATGTGAATATCTGGCAAGTTAACAATCTTTAAAGAGATTATTTAGTTGCCGGAACAATATTGATAATATTAACAGTAGTAAGAAATAAAATAAAGCACTTTAAAAGTGTTCCTAGGCCACATATACATCATAAAGCTGGCATTTGCTGTTTGGTCTTGACATTATTTGAATAGCTTAGCACACATTAGCCTTGTTAATGAATGAAAATGTGAAGAATATCACACTGGCAGTTATAAAAGTTAATTTTAGTGCTTCTTTCGGCCCCCCTGTCAGCTTTACTCCTCAGGTAGGACTCCCGCCGGACTCGGAACAAAGCAGAGCACCAGTGTGGAGGGCATAAAAGACACATTTAGCCTGAGGGTCCTCCACGGTGAGAAGTATTAACAGTTAGCCTGGAACAGAAGGAGCCTTTGAGCCTCGTCTTCTTTCTGTTTCCTGCTCGGAGGAGTTGAATAAAAGCTCCATTTCCTCATTCGCTGCCGGTTAAGAAAGTCGACGCTCACCTGTGGAGGTGTTGTCATGTAGTGGACCCCTCCTCCCCTTACTGTCCCCTTGAGGAGAGCATCGCATCAAACGTCAATTTAGCATGGCTTTGTTGCACCTTTTGTTGTGTCATTTGACAGCAGGGAACATGCATCCATTTTTTACCACTTTGTCCCTTTTACGGTTGCGGGGACGCTGGAACCTATCCCAGCTGCACTCGGACATCTTGTACAATTAAGTTCTACATTTAATATCAGAGTACCGTTATTTCTGGTACCGTATTTTTCGGAGTATAAGTCGCACCGGAGTATAAGTCGCACCTGCCGAAAATGCATAATAAAAAAGGAAAAAAACATATATAAGTCGCACTGGAGCCCGGCCAAACTATGAAAAAAACTGCGACTTATAGTCCGAAAAATACGGTAATTGGTTGGTAAAGGAATTAAGTTCAAGTTAAAGTCCGACACACACAAGGTGTGGTGAAATTATCCTCTGCATTTGACCCATCCCCTTGTTGCACCCCCCGGGAGGTGAGAGGAGCAGTGAGCAGCAGCGGTGGCCGCGCCCGGGAATCATTTTTGGTGATATAACCCCCAATTCGAACCCTTGATGCTGAATGTGCAAGCAGGGAGGCAAAAGGTCCCATTTTTGTAGTCTTTGGTACACCGCAAAAAGTCAGTGTTCAAAAACAAGAAAGAAAAAAAAATACAAAAATTAGGGGTATTTTATTTGAACTAAGCAAAATTATCTGCCAATAGAACAAGAACATTTGGCTTGTCAAGACTTTCCAAAACAAGTAAAATTAGCTAACCTCAATGAACCCCAAAATACCTTAATACAAGTATATTCTCACTAATAACAAGTGCACTTTTCTTGATAGAAAAAACAAATATGAAACCTTTTTGCTCAATATGTTGAAAAATATTCTTAAATGAAGTAAATGCTAGTGCCATTATCTTGACATAATGATATGCGCTCGGCATTACATTTCTTGAAACCAGCAAACTTATACTAAAAACAAGTTTATTTTTCTTAATGAAAAAGCAACAAGGCAACCGCTTGTTACTCTCAGGGTCTCCTAGCCGCTCAGGCAAATCATATGGTCTAAAAATGCATTTTTCCATCCATAACATGACATTATCGTGCCAAATGCGTGCTCTTTCAGTCAATTAGTGCGCAAGGAAAAAAAAATATATATATATATATATATATATATATATATACAGCCCAATTTTTTTTTTATTGTAATTTTGAAGAATTTATCTGAATATGCATGAACTATTTCTGTTCAAAATTGTTTGAAATGTCAAATGTCGAATGTTTAAATATTAACTGTCAGTTTACTGTACTACTATATGAGTACGTATTTTCTCTTGTTTCATTGAAAATAAAACAACAAAGTCCATTTGGCTGTCGTCTGTTTTATTTATGAGACACAACTGTGTCAAAGTCACGATTTTTTTTTTTCATGCTTGAAATAAGAAATTATTACTTTGAAAAAGCGGTTTTATACTTGTGAGTGTTGATGACACAGCTTTGCAACAGTTGATATTCTAGTTTCAAGCATGTTTTACTCAATATAGGTCATCAAATCTCAGCAACAAGCTGTAATATCTTACTGAGATCATTTAGGACCAAAACCCTTAAAACAAGTAAAACACTCTAACATAACATCTGCTTAGTGAGAAGAATTATCTTATCAGACAGAAAATAAGCAAATATCACCCTTATTTGAAATATTTAATCTTACTTAGATTTCAGTTTTTGCAGTGTATGACTCGGCCGGGGTTTGAACTCACAACCTACTGATGTCAGGGCAGACACTCTAACCACAAGGCCACTGAGCAGGTTTTGCTAGTTATAAATCAAATATTTGTATATTTTTTTTAATGAAACCTTTTAAATACGTGTTTTAAAATGATGAGAGTCCTCTACACATGAAATAACACCCACATATTCAGCTTTACACTCCTTAAATCCAATATAGTAGACATATTGGAAAATAAAATTAATTTAGGAGCCGTGGTCTCATCTAGGGGCCAACAATCACGATCTCACATTACAGCCATTATTAGTTTTTTTGTATTTTGTATTGTTTTCTGTCCAGGCACCCCCGCGATCCAGAGAGGGACAAGCGGTAGGAAAATGGATGGATGGACACCCCAATCTAAGCGTATATAAACACATTGCTGTCTGACCAACTAAGCTATTCAACAGTGCACATTCAACCTACAAGCTGTGCTTTCTTAGCGTGAGTGATCGAGGATTACGAGACACAGGTGTTTTTACGGTGTGTTTAGGTAGCCTACCGCTGAACAGAGTAGGACACAATGCCCGCCAAAAATAATAAATAATAATAATACATTTTATTTATCTATTTATTTACCATGAATTGATTAACGTGGACCCCGACTTAAACAAGTTGAAAAACTTATTCGGGCGTTACTATTTAGTGGTCAATTGTACGGAATATGTACTGTACTGTGCAATCTACTAATAAAAGTTTCAATCAATCAATCAAAACACACTTTTCTTTTAAATACATCTTAAAGTCAGCGACTGGGTGGTGACTTCTCCAAGATATACCCCGCCTTCTGCCCAAATGCAGCTGGGATAGGCTCAGCGATGGGTAAGCTCCTTGGAAAATGTAGTGCGCTTAGCAACAAATTACTCTCGATTAAATGTAGCTAAGCTACAGGGGAAGCTATCCCCAGAAAGTTGTAGCAAGCTACACTACAAGCTACAACATTTCTATCTATGGGCCCACATGTATAATAGCAATTTTAATGTAACTGAGAGTGTACAATTGGGTCCATTACTATTAACTATCTGTCATTTAGCTGGAGACACCCTACAACTACCTCCAGGGGTCCCCCGCACCCCACTGTATGTATTTGCCTTTTCTTTGGCACACCCCTATGATGTTATTCATTTTCTCTGCCTGCAGTAAAAAAACAACATCCATCTATATCTTGACAAAAAAAAAAGACTTGTGTGTTGTTCGGGAACAGTTGGTAATGTTTATGTGCAGTAAAACTTTATAAAAACTCACCTTAATGTGTGTTCCTAAATGTGTGTTGGACGTCTTAGATGAAGAGAGCAGTTATGATTTTGGCTTACAGAGTAAACAAATAAAAACTAAGGTTTTCGGCATTGTTTTCTCTCAACGCATAAATTTGTCTAAATATGGCCAAGGACACGTATTATTTTGGGTTTCCGGCGCGTCGTCTTCATCACTAAAGGAAAAATCTCATCTGCAAGAGAGAATCCCTTTGCCATTTTCAAGTATGTTTCTTTTTTTTTTGAGTGGTCAGCTTTAAGCGTCCCTCTGCCTCCGACTCCCTCCTCATCATGTAACATGAGTGTGTATCTGTTATGATTTTGCTTACTAGTTTCAAAAACCCGCAATATCTTGCCTCTGATTTTCCAGTCTGTAATATTTTGTCCTAACCTTAGCCAATTTGACTCATTGTACAAACGCCAACCAATCATCATGGATTTTCTCCGTATGTATGGACGTTCTCATTTATCCAGGTCAGTGTATTTTCTCCATATTTTTTTGGCATGGATTCCCAGTGCATTTCGTCTCTTTGTAGCTTGTAGCTTTGATGTAAGCTACCTCGCTACATGGGTCCAAAGGTAGCTAAGCTACAGGAAAAGCTACTCGTAAAAAAGTAGTTAAGCTACTGAAAAATGTAGTTAAGCTACATGTAGTTTAGCTACATGTAGCTTAACCATCACCGGATAGGCTACAGCATACTTGCCAACCTTGAGACCTCCGAATTCGGGAGATTGGGGGGGGTTAGAGGCGGGCGGGGTCAAGGGGGGAGGAGTATATTTATAGCTAGAATTCACTGAAATCCAAGTATTTTATATATATATATATATATATATATATATATATATATATATATATATATATATATATATATATATATATATATATATATATATATATATATAAAATAAATACTTGATATTCAGTGATATATATATATATATATATATATATATATATATATATATGTATGTGTGGGGGAAAAAAATCACAAGACTATTTCATCTCTACAGGCCTGTTTCATGAGGGGGGTACCCTCAATCGTCTCCTGACGATTGAGGGTACCCCCCTCATGAAACAGGCCTGTAGAGATGAAATAGTCTTGTGATTTTTTTTCCCCACACATACATATATTGCACTCTACTACGGTATCGAGCACTATTTTTTGGATAACCTTATTAAGACATATATATATATATATATATATTTTTTTATTTTTAATTTTTTTTATTTTTATTATTATATATATAAATAAAATAAATACTTGAATTTCAGTGTTCATTTATTTACACATATACACACACATAACACTCCTCTACTCTTTGTTGTATTTGAAAGTGCAATGCTTTGCAGGCAGTAGCACAGCCTTTGAAGGAGCATAGGTATGGGCAGCATCTGTGAAATTTAATTTGCAGGAAAGGAGTGAGTTTAGGGTTGAATTGTCCATCCTCGTTCTATTCTCTGTCACTATCTTTCGAACCATGCTGAACACCCTCTCTGATGATGCATTGCACAAAAGTGCCTTCATCAAATGCACCAGAGTCTGGAATCTTCCATTCCACACTCGTCGTCGCCATGACTGTCTCGTCTTTGTTCTTCTGCTTTGTCTCCTTCTTGTTGTGTGTGCAAGTTGTGCACTCTCCAAAAGCCGTAGATGTCATAACGTGACTGGGCCGGCACGCTGTTTATATGGAAGAAAAGCGGACGTGACGACAGGTTGTCCTCACTCAGGTCCGCATGGACCTGGAGGGGGCGTGCCTTTGTTGTCCGGCTGGAAATCGGGAGAAATTCGGGGGAATGGTTGTCCCGGGAGATTTTCGGGAGAGGCACTGAAATTCGGGAGTCTCCCGGAAAATTCGGGAGGGTTGGCATGTATGGGCTACAGCCACCCCTGCGACCCCGAGTGGGACAAGCGGTAGAAAATGGATGGATAGATAAATCTTAAAGATCTATAGTACAAATTCATGTTTCAAACAATAAAAGCTAATGCCTTAAACACTGTCAGTGAAGTTGACAGTTATGTACATTTGGCCATTTATAATGTTGAAAATGCTTATTTTAGGCCAAAAATTAGGAGATTATGTTTGAAAAAATAAAAATCCTGCAATTGAGTAAAAACCGCAAACTTTGAAACGTGATTTGGCAAGGGATGACAGTAATAACGCTAGAACTGACACTAGTTTCCTCACCCAAATTGCTTGTTTGTCTGCCACCTCTCTGATTTCTCCCACTGTAGTCTTTATCTCAAGGAGAAACTCTGCACGTGTGTGGCGTTCAGGAACACCTGGTGCACTCAGGGCTAGAAACCTGATCGTCTGCAGGTACCAGAATAGCTCGATGGGGACCGCAAAGGCCAATCCGCTGACCTGCTGTGACTTCCTGTTGAGTTGAGGACCCCGGCCTAAGCTCTCCACATGCAATTTTCTGCCTTTTTGAATGTGAATCCAAAGCAAATGTTGTACAATATTCACTCATAAACACAATATATTTTGCATATTCATTATAGCAGTGTCATAATTAGTGAACTCGTACAGTAATATCCATTGAGCAGGTTATCTCTGCATTCCAAATAAGCACAGCATTGACGTGTGTGTGACGCAGTGGGTTGGACAGGAAGTTGACAAACGGCCGGCACGTTATCTCCCTCATAGACTTGGTACACAAAAGGTTGGAAAGATTTTTTTTTTTTTAGGATGTAAAAGGTGCAACAATGTGCTTACTTGTGCTTTGCTGAGATTGTTGCACATCTGTTTGTATGAGGAGGACACACATTTTCTTTTTGATACAACCATTTCTTAGGTTTGTATCTTTTGGATAGGGTTTTGGAGTTGAACTGTACCTATGGTATATAGGTAAAAATACTCATGTTGATGGTATTTGTGAATGGATAATATTAGTTTAGTTTAGTCTTTATTTGAAGGGACAATGCACAGAAACATTAAGCTCAAAGACAGATATGTTCTGTACCAGATTATAGCCAAATAGCCAATTTCCATCTGCAGACCCTGGCTACCTAAATTAAAGGGATACAAAAATCATGCAATAAAATTATGACAGTAAAATCATACTATGGCATGTAATCATATTAAGAAAAGTCATAAAATTCCTTTTCATTGACACATACTTAATATACAATACAACCACACCTCATTTACATCATCACACAAAGACAATACATGCTCTTGTTCACATCTGTCATCATTTGTAAAAACAACCATGATTTTAACAGACACACCTCACAATTTACAACAAAAATGCTCTTATGGATAAATATAATACACATTAAGTTGATGTGTCAATCATAGTGCCCACCTTAGTGACAGTGTGAGCAGCTTTGATTGCTCCAAAGCCACTTTTTTAACTTCAATTGTGAATGAAGAATTAACAATTGCTTGTCACTACTATTTCCTAGTTGTTCAACAAAAACAGTGCAAAGTATGGATCATTCCTTACTAAAGGAATCTGAACTACTATGCATCCAAATATAGTTTACATTACAGTCGACTGACATGAATTACAATTCATGTACAAATAACAAAAAGCACAATTTCATTGTAGTGAGGGCATTAACAATTATATGATGTACTCTATCTCAGTGGTCCCCAATCTTTTGGTAACTGCGGACCGGTCAACGCTTAAAAATTTGTCCCACGGACCGGGGAGGGGGAGAGTTAACGTTTTTTTTGTCATAAAAAAATACAATCATGTGTGCTTACGGACTGTATCCCTGCAGACTGTATTGATCTATTTTGATGTATAATGTAGGAACCATAAATATTAATAACAGAAAGAAACAACCCTTTTGTGTGAATGAGTGTGAATGAATGTATTGGGGGAGTGAGGTTTTTTGGGTTGCTGCACTAATTGTACATTTTTTTTCTTTTTTTCTTGTGCGGCAATCGATCCACGGACCGGTACCGGTTGAGGACCACTGCTCTATCTGAAAAAATAAATAATACAGTATCATAGTCTCTTTTTTAATTTTAAAACATTTGTTTATTAAGTTTTAACGCAGATACAAGTTTGATTGATTGATTGATTGAGACTCTTATTAGTAGATTGCACAGTACAGTACATATTACGTACAATTGACCACTAAATGGTAACACCCGAATAAGTTTTTCAACTTCTTTAAGTCGGGGTCCACGTTAATCACTTCATGGAATAGAATCAAATTTTCACTTTTTCGCCCCCAAAAAACAAGAGATTCAAAAAAAGGGACAATAAATAAATGACAATAAAATAAAATCTAAATTTCTAAATCCAAATAAATACATTAGTCAAAAATGTACATGAAAGAAAATACACAAAGCTGAAGTTGTCATGTATGTGTTGATCATGTTTTTGTTTGGCCTTGTGCTGTCTGGTTTTGGACTCTTTTTTGTTCCTGCTTTTCACTCCCTTGTCTTGTTTCCATGGTTACCCATTAGTTTCACCTGTTCCACGTTTGGACTCATTGTGCACTCTTGTTTTGTCACCATAGCAACCATTAGTTTTCACCTGTCACGTCACGCACCTGTTTCACATTTTGAGTCACGCACCTGTTTTCGCTAATCATGTCTGTTGTATTTAAGTTCATTGTTTTCAGTTTGTCTTTCTGGCGACATCATACCCCTGTCACACTCTGTTTACCTCTGCGCACTTCATGCCATGTCCAAGTACGTTTTTTTTCGATTCATGCCACAGTTAGCGACCTTTGTTCATGTCCTTAGTTTTTTTGCCCACGTGCAAGTATTTGTTTCATTTGTCAAGTTTGTACTTCCGCCTTGTGCGCACCTTTAGTTTGTTCCTTTTGTTATAGTAAAATTAAATATGTATTCACCTGCAAGTCATATCTGGTCCAAATCTTTTGCACCTTGGGAGAACAAACCACGCCATAGTCCAAGTCGTGACAGAAGTCAACTATATTCAGGGCAAATATCAGTGGTTCTTAACCTGGATTCGATCGAACCCTCGGGGTTCGGTGAGTCGGGCTCAGGGGTTCAGCGGAGGTCAAAACACACCCGATTCATCGTGTAAATAAAAACTTCTACCTATCGGCGTATTACGGATAAGACAACAGCAGAAGTCAGACTGATGTGCGGGTGTGTAATTTGTTGTGAGTTTATGCACTGTGTTGGTTTTGTTCTTTGAACAAAGAGATGTTCATGCACGGTTCATTTTGTGCACCAGTAAAAAAAAAACATGGTAACACTTTAGTATGGGGAACATATTCACCATTAATTAGTTGCTTATTAACATGCAAATTAGTAACATATTGTGTTATGATCCGCTGCCCGGATCATATTTTTGTTTTTGTTTTCAAGTCACTTGTGTTTTTCAGCACCTCTTGAGTTTGTTTCTGTTGCCATGACGGCAGATTAGAGTCACCTGCCTCTGGTTAGTGTCCCGGACGCGCACCTGTTGCCCGGGCACTAATCAGAGGGCTATTTAGTTTACGCGCTGGCCTCATTTGGTCTGTTGGTTTTGTTTGCTCCTACGCAACAAGTTACGCTCCTAGTTTAGCTCATAGTTTACACGTTTGATATTAGCATCTTTGCTACCCTCTTGTTTTCCGTGCCGTGGTGCACCGCGCAGCATTTTGTTCTGCAATCAGAATAAATCATTTATTCTCACCTGCAAGCCGCTTCCTGACATCCCTCTGCATCTTGAAAAGACGACCTCCGGCATCACAATGCCTCGCTACCGTAACAGAAAACCAACAGCAGACAGTCTTTTCGAAGAGGGCGTGGAGGATTCCGGCTACGGGACGTGGCTGGTTTTAAAGGCGATGGAGAGAGAGACTCTCCAGTATTCCCCTTTGGAGCGCGAAGACCTTTTGTGGGGGCCTGACGGTTCGTTGGTCCATATCGACTCCATCTGGCCCGGGGATGTCCGCTCACAGCCAGCCCGAACGCGTCAGCGAAAGCGGAAGTCAGCCAAGAAGACTTCGGCTCGCGGCAAAGACGCACCTATCCCACAACTTTTCCCTCCGGAGCACAGCCAGCTACAACCAGCCCATGATTCCCCTCCGCCGATGTTTGGTAATCCCATCACTCACTTTGCCAAACAGTTCACTGATTGGGCTGTCAGTCAGCTGGAGACCCGCGCGGATGACGTCATCCCGTCCACTGGTGATGACGTCATAGACGAAGACATTTTTTTAAATTCAGTCAACTCTTTCTGTCAGCCGCCTCCAAATGACTTTAATTCAACAATTAAATACTATCAGGACATTTTTGTTAATTCTAGGTCTAGTCAGTCCCACTCACCTTCTGATTTTCAAGCTCAGCCCCCAATTACTTTGGCCCCACCCCCTAAGGCTCAAGCTCCACCCACTCCTCTGTCTGCTGTGCCACGTGCTGCTCTGCCTTCTCCACTTCCTGTTCCAGCCCAGTCATCTTCTGAGACACCCCTTGAGAAGTATAGTCCTGCTTGGGTGGATGAGTGGTACCGGAAGGTACTGATTGAACTAAAACTTGAGGAACAATCCCAAGCGGCAAAGGACACTCCACATGATATTGAAGAGCAGAATAGAGGTTTTGGACAATCAAAAGGGGAGGAGCCTACCCCCCTCCTCACCTCCTCCCTCCCACCCCTAAAGACTATTCCAGACTGCACAAGACGCGTCTGGGATCCGCTTCTTGAGGGGGGGGCTAGTACTGGGTGCTTTGCTAGTGGGCAGGCACAGCTGCGCCCAGCCAAACCCAAACCTCCATGCCGGCCTCCGCCACCAGTCCTCCGGCATGCTAAGCCGCAACCCCCTGCCCGGCCGCCACCACCGGTTTTTCGGCATGCTAAGCCGCAACCTCCTGCCCGGCCGCCGCCACCAGTCCTCCGGCATGCTAAGCCGCAACCCCCTGCCCGGCCGCCACCACCGGTTTTTCGGCATGCTAAGCCGCAACCTCCTGCCCGGCCGCCACCACCAGTCCTTCGGCGTGCTAAGCCGCAACCCCCTGCCCGGCCGCCACCACCGGTTTTTCGGCATGCTAAGCCGCAACCCCCTGCCCGGCCGCCACCACCAGTCCTTCGGCGTGCTAAGCCGCAACCCCCGGCCAGGCCACCTCCGCCAAAGTCACGCCCAGCACCTGCTCCAAGTCTGGTTCCCACACCAGCACCTGCTCCAAGTCTGGTTCCCACACCAGCACCTGCTCCAAGTCTGGTTCCCACACCAGCACTTGCTCCGCTCATGCCGGCAGACGAGCCGCCTGCTCCGCCTCTGGCTCCGCCCACGCCGACAGACGAGCCGCCTGCTCCGCCTCTGACTCCGCCCACGCCGACAGACGAGCCGCCTGCTCCGCCCACGCCGACAGCGACGACGCTTCCTGTTTCCACGGCGACGACGCTTCCTGTTTCCACGGCGACGACGCTTCCTGTTTCTACGGCGACGACGCTTCCTGCTTCCACGGCGACGACGCTTCCTGTTTCCACGGCGACGACGACGCTCCCTGTTTCCACGGCGACGACGACGCTTCCTGTTTCCACGGCGACGACGACGCTTCCTGTTTCCACGGCGACGACAACGCTTCCTGTTTCCACGGCGACGACAACGCCTGCTTCCACGGCGACGACGCTTCCTGTTTCCACGGCGACGACGACGCTTCCTGTTTCCACGGCGACGACGACGCTTCCTGTTTCCACGGCGACGACGACGCTTCCTGTTTCCACGGCGACGACGACTCCTCCTGCTTCCACGGCGACGTCTGCTCTCTCGCCCTCATCGTCGTCTCAGCGACCTCGAGTGGTCTGGCTGCGCAAGCGGCGCTCTCGGAGGTTTGTGTATGGACGCCAGTGGCGCAAACAGCAGCGACACCCGAGACGTAGTCTCAGAACTCTCCGGCTGCTGAACTTCTGGCGCCACTCACGCCCACCTTCTCGGCAGCCACGAATGTGGCCTTTCCGTGGTCGCCCGCCTCGCCTCCGGCAGCGGCGTTCCATTCGCCGCCGCCACCTGACTCGTCCCCGGTGGATTCGGGGACACGTGGCCTGGCGACCCTCCGCCAAATCCTCCCTCCACCCTCCCTTGACTCTTGAACTTTGTTATAGTCGGGGGGGTTTTAGTTTTGCCAGGGGACATCTGGAATCTGTCCCTTAAGGGGGGGGTACTGTTATGATCCGCTGCCCGGATCATATTTTTGTTTTTGTTTTCAAGTCACTTGTGTTTTTCAGCACCTCTTGAGTTTGTTTCTGTTGCCATGACGGCAGATTAGAGTCACCTGCCTCTGGTTAGTGTCCCGGACGCGCACCTGTTGCCCGGGCACTAATCAGAGGGCTATTTAGTTTACGCGCTGGCCTCATTTGGTCTGTTGGTTTTGTTTGCTCCTACGCAACAAGTTACGCTCCTAGTTTCGCTCATAGTTTACACGTTTGATATTAGCATCTTTGCTACCCTCTTGTTTTCCGTGCCGTGGTGCACCGCGCAGCATTTTGTTCTGCAATCAGAATAAATCATTTATTCTCACCTGCAAGCCGCTTCCTGACATCCCTCTGCATCTTGAAAAGACGACCTCCGGCATCACAATGCCTCGAAGGCGTAACAATATTGGCTCTTAACTAATCATTATTAAGTACTTATCAATGCCTTATTCGGCATGGCCTTATTATAACCCAGGGGCGTCACTAGCTTTTAAGGACAGGGGGGGCTTAGCCCCCAAGAGATGCACAAGATGCGAGCGAACGTAGCGCACGAGCACAAAACTTCACAAACGGCTAACAAAGACTTAGAAATTATCCATTGTTATTATTATTGCACGGGACGAAATGAAATGCTCCCCGGGACGATGGCTTTAACCATTTTTTTTCTTTTTCTTTTTATGTATTTATTAATTTGACATTTTATATTAAATGTCTTGGTTTTTCCTCCCTCTGAAAATCCTATGAAATAACAAGCCATCCTATAATACACCAGATATTAATGTAACAATACAATAAAACAAATATATTTAATGATGTTTTTTTTCCATTATTTTATGTATATTACTTGATATAGATTCTATGAATGATGTGGGCATTTTTTATATGAACAAGTCCAAGGACCGCAAGCAAGGTCTCAGAGAAAATGCGGACTGGAGTTTGAGTTATGTGGGCATTTTCTATATGAACAAGTGGAATGGATTGGATACCGACACACTAAAGGGGCTCTCTACCTTACGCTATGAAGTGAATAATGACAGGTTATATGATTATTTAAACACATATTTGGGCCACTTTATAATATGTCAATAAAATATAAAATATAACACCAAATTATTTAGGGGGACTTAAAAATATTTTAGGGGGGCTTGAGCCCCCCTAAAATAGGCCTAACAACGCCAATGTTATAACCCTAACCCTCTAACCCTGACCCTAACCCTCTAACACTAACCCTAACCAAATAACTCTAAATTAAGTCTTTGTTACTTAGAATATGTTCCCCATTCTAAAGTGTTACCAAAAACATATAACTTTTTCTTGAATTTGAAAAAACAACAACTTTTTTTCCCCACTAAAGCAGGGTTCGGTGAATGCGCATATGAAACTGGTGGGGTTCGGTACCTCCAACAAGGTTAAGAACCACTGGCAAATATATATGAGTAAAAAAGTTTTAAAAAATACAATTATTAGTTATCTGTGTATTTTAGTCGGGGTTAAATTGAATAACAGTTTACTTTACGTATTTAAGAAAAGCACCCAATACTTCTTGGAATTGTGTCGTTTTATTCTAGTGAATGTGATGGGACTGCCGTAAAGCAGTACAAATTGCTGAAAACATTATGTTCTTTTTTTTCTTCTTGTCACGTTTCTCCATGTGCCACCTATATAAGTTGTCGTTTTCATTATCCATGTTGGTTTACTGTTATCGTGTTTGTGTGGCCCTCTGGCAGTTATAGTCGAGTAGAGGAAGTGTTTAGACGTCCCACAAAGCCGCTTCCGCTAGCGTCCAGTAGGAGGGGCCGTGTGCAGAGGTGTACGAGAAGGTGATGCCGTAAAGGAGACGGCAGCGTCGCAAACCAGGTGTTCCGCGTGAGAAGAGGGGGGAGGAGGAGGAGGGGGCGGGGGGGAAGGTGACGTCGTAAAGCAGACAGGGGTGGGTGAGGAGGAGGAGGAGGCGGGGGTGGGAGGTGACTCGCTGTGTTTCAGACTGGAGCGAGGCGATCATGGCGGATGGCCCCAGGTGTAAGCGCAGAAAGCAGGCCAACCCGAAGAGAAGCAGCGGTAAGTCCCAACACGGTCCGGCCGGCCGCCGAGCTGGGCCGGGCTGACCACTCTCGCTCGGCGGGAACGCCGTGGGAGTTGTTGCGGGCGAGTTCGGGCACATTTAGCGGACTTTGGGGCGGGTGTTGTGGTGTACCGTTATACCTGGACGGCGTCCTCTCTCTCACCGCCTAGCGGTGCTCTGCGGGCCTCAGCGAACCGTTATCCGCTGCTGGGAATAACTCCAGGAGCGCCTCTCCGTACTTTCCTTGACTTATAACGCTTTTCACGACAACACTCGTCCGCTCTTTCACTTTGCTTTTATGCACTTTTTGGCCCACTTTCCCCCCCCACACCCTTTTTTTGGCGAGCTTTATCGCCCTCCACAACGTGGCCGCTCTGCGCGCACTTTGTTGACGGGGAGTGGATGAAAGCTGGGACGAACCTCGCCCCGCCGACCGGAGCGGTTGGCGTCTACCGTTAGCATCAAAACAACTTTGAGGGGGGGTTCTTTGCTTTGATAGCGGGGGACCTTGGGGGGGTGCTAAAGTGCGTAGCTTTCTAAACGAGGTTCTGCCCCGGTGGTGAGTGATGGCATCGAAAAAGAGAGCGATGGGATGTTTATTATTGGATGACCACTTCCCTTCCTCCTCTTCATCCCCCCCCCTCCTTCGCCTTAAGTCCCAAAATGCAGCAAAAAAAAAAAAAAAAAAAAAAAGTCGCCTCGTAGAAGGTAAAAGCTTGGAAGTGATTGCGCCAAAAGTACTTTTATCTGGCATTTCGTCATCGCTCACGACCGGATTGGCTTGATATGGCACCCGTTTGCTGCTCAAAAAAACCTGCGTGGACGTTCGTGTTGACGGCACAGGAAGCAGACCACATGGCACCCACGTCGTTGTTGTTTTAGGCACCTGCAATTCGGCTTTAATTCCATAAATGTTTCCATCACTTAAAAGTGTGGTGTTTAATAAATATAGCGTGTTTTTTTTTCTAAACAAAACATTTTCTGTGTTGTTTTTATACCTGTTTATTTTTATTCCTGCTGGGGGTGGGTGGGTGAACGAACACCTTTTTTTTTCTCTCTCTTGCCGTGCTGACGTCACGACGGTGCGTCCGTACAGGAGCCATCATCTCCACCAGCAGCACCCTCCTCCTCATCCTCCTCATCCTTCCTCATGTTTACCTGAACGCGGTTAACGGGGCTGATTGATGGCCTAGAAATATATATATATATATATATTTCGGCGGAACCGGATCTACTCGCATGTCGTGAGGAGCTCGGAACACATGCTCCAAATGTCAACCTGCGCAGGTAGATATGCGGGGTTTTTCCCCTTCCATCCCCTCTCGTGTTTTTAGCTTTCATTCTCGCGGGATTTATATCATCCTGACCCACTTGTGCGTGTTTTATTTGAATTCCACTCCCTTTTCGGCCCTTTGCTTTGTGTTGGCGTTCATTGTGTTGCTGCTGCTGATGATGATAATGCTGTAGGCGCTAATTCGTGGCACAGTTTGGGCAATGGCGGTCGGTACCGTCACTGCAGTGAAGGAAGGCGGGGTCGCAGCTCAGTCCTGCTCGGAGACAGGTACCGCACGCAAGGTGATGCAACACCTTTCAGTTTAAAAGGTGCGTTTTTTTTTTTTTGTTTTTTTTTTTTTGTGCGGAGGGAGAGACAGGAAGGCACGTGACGTGGGTGGTGCGTTTACGGTCCTTGGACGCTGTGAGGAAATGGAACGTGCGAGGAGGGGTAGGGGAGGGGGTGGGCTCAAGGTGCCGTCATGGCCGCAGGTGTTGGCTTGTTTCTCCCCTCCCCCCACTTCTTCTTCATCATCATCATCATCAGCAGCAGCAGACAGATGAAGCAAATCAGCAGCACGAGGCTGAACCATGTGATGATATAACTGGTCCACCATTAGTACCAAAGCCTGGAAATGGGTTAAATCAGTGGTCCCCGGCCTTTTTTTGCAACATGGACCGGTTTAATGTAGGCATTATTTTCAGGGACCGGCTTTCCACTTGTGCCATGTACAAACCCTGTTTCCATATGAGTTGGGAAACTGTGTTAGATGTAAATATAAACGGAATACAATGATTTGCAAATAACCCATATTCAGTTGAATATGCTACAAAGACAACATATTTGATGTTCAAACTGATAAACATTTTTTTTGTGCAAATAATCATTAATCAATCAATCAATCAATCAATGTTTATTTATATAGCCCTAAATCACAAGTGTCTCAAAGGGCTGCACAAGCAACGACGACATCCTTGGTTCAGATCCCACATAAGGGCAAGGAAAAACTCATCCCAGTGGGACGTCAATGTGAATGACTATGAGAAACCTTGGAGAGGACCGCATATGTGGGTAACCCCCCCCCCCCCCCCCCCCCCCCCTCTAGGGGAGACCGAATGCAATGGATGTCGAGTGGGTCTGACATAATATTGTGAGAATCCAGTCCATAGTGGATCCAACATAATAGTAAGAGTCCAGTCCATAGTGGGCCCAGCAGGACACCATCCCGAGCGGAGACGGGTCAGCAGCGCAGAGATGTTCCCAGCCGATGCACAGGCGAGCGGTCCACCCCGGGTCCCGACTCTGGACAGCCAGCACTTCATCCATGGCCACCGGACCTGTGCCCCCCCCCCTCCACAAGGAAGAGGGGAGCAGAGGAGAAAAGAAAAGAAACGGCAGATCAACTGGTCTAAAAGGGGGGTCTATTTAAAGGTTAGAGTATACAAATGAGTTTTAAGATGGGACTTAAATGCTTCTACTGAGGTAGCATCTCTAATTGTTACCGGGAGGGCATTCCATAATACTGGAGCCCGAATAGGAAACGCTCCATAGCCCGCAGACTTTTTTGGGGCTCTGGGAATCACTAATAAGCCGGAGTTCTTTGAACGCAGATTTCTTGCCGGGACATATGGTACAATACAATCGACAAGATAGGACGGAGCTAGACCGTGTAGTATTTTATACGTAAGTAGTAAAACCTTAAAGTCACATCTTAAGTGCACAGGAAGCCAGTGCAGGTGAGCCAGTATAGGCGTAATATGATCAAACTTTCTTGTTCTTGTCAAAAGTCGAGCAGCCGCATTTTGTACCAATTGTAATCTTTTAATGCTAGACATAGGGAGACCCAAAAATAATACGTTACAGTAGTTAACTTTAGAATTTGATGCCAGCAACACGTGACAAAGAAGTTGGGAAAGGTGGCAATAAAATACCTGAGCTCATCTAAGATGGACTGATACAAAGTGGAAAAGTGTTCTGTGGTCTGACGAGTCCACATTTCAAATTGTTTTTGGAAACTGTGGACGTCGTGTCCTCCGGACCAAAGAAGAAAAGAACCATCCGGATTATTATAGGCGCAAAGTTGAAAAAGACAGCATATGTGATGGTATGGGGGTGTATTAGTGCCCAAGACATGGGTAACTTACACATCTGTGAAGGTGCCATTAATGCTGAAAGGTACATACAGGTTTTGGATGGCAACAATGCCAAGCCACGTGTTACATCAACGTGGCTTCATGGTAAAAGAGTGCGGGTACTAGACTGGCCTGCCTGTAGTCCAGACCTGTCTCCCGTTGAAAATGTGTGGCGCATTATGAAGCCTAAAATACCACAACGAAGACCCCCGGACTGTTGAACAACTTAAGCTGTACATCAAGCAAGAATGGGAAAGAATTCCACCTGAGAAGCTTAAAAAATGTGTGTCCTCAGTTCCCAAACGTTTACTGAGTGTTGTTAAAAGGAAAGGCCATGTAACACAGTGGTGAACATGCCTTTTCCCAACTACTTTGGCACGTGTTGCAGCCATGAAATTCTAAGTTAATTATTATTTGCAAAAAAAAAAAAAAAGTTTATCAGTTTTACCATCAAATATCTTGTCTTTGTAGTGCATTCAATTGAATATGGGTTGAAAAGGATTTGTAAATCATTGTATTCCGTTTATATTTACATCTAACACAATTTCCCAACTCATATGGAAACGGGGTTTGTAAATACAGCAAAAATAAGTGCATGAAAAATACAACTCACTATAATTCTGAATTAGTGGAAGACCTGGGCTTGTTTCTTTGCAATGAGATGCAGATGGAAATCAGCCTTTGGCTACAATCTGTCTCGTTTATATTTTATATGTTAATTAATCTGCATTGTATCATGTCACAAAGTTATGATAAATATAACAAATGGCAACTTCCTATCAGTGTGCATCTACAGTATAAACAAGCTTATTTATTGGTGTGACTAGAGGGACAGGCGAAAGTTAAGTCAGAGAAAATGCAGTCGTTTATAAATTATTTAATGTTTCCCTGCGGCCCGGTAGCAAATGCGTCACGGACCGGTACCGGTCCCCGGACCGGTGGTTGGGGACCACTTGGTTAAATGACATGATAGATAGATAGCTTGGGCTAATAATGCCAAAAAAGTACGTATAATACCATGATAAAGCCATCCATTTATGAGAAAAGAGTCAAAATGTCACGTCGTAATACCGTGAGCGAAATGCCGCAAGCATTAAAGGTGAACTGCACTTTGTTTGGAATTATGCCGATTGCATGAGCGACAAGAAGACGGATGTATTTTTTTCTTAATGCATTCTAACTTGTAAATAAACATAACAAAAGTCTGCTTACAATGGAGCCAATGAGAGCTCCTCTATTCCGCCCATAAAGCCCTTTAAAGTTAAAGTTAAAGTACCACTGATAGATACCACTGATTTTACCCATCCCCTTGTTCCATCCCCTGGGAGGTGAGGGGAGCAGTGAGTAGCAGCGGTCGCCGCGCCCGGGAATAATTTTTTGATGACTTAACCCCCAATTCCAACCCTTGATGCTGAGTGCCAAGCAGGGAGGTAATGGGTCCCATTTTTATAGTCTTTGCTATGACTCTACTGTTATCATGTTTGAACTCACTACCTACCAATCTCAAGGCGGACACTAAGCCTGGAAATGGGTTAAATGACATGATGGATGGATAGCTTGGGCTAATAATGCAATGTAATGTATATAAAGTCAACACTAAAAAAGTGCGTATAATACCATGATAAATCCATCCATTTATGAGAAAAGAGTCAAAATGTCACGTCGTAATACCATGAGTGAAATGCCGCAAGCATTAAAGGTGAACTGCACTTTGTTTGGAATTTTGCCGATTGCATGAGAGACAAGAAGACGGATGTATTTTTTTCTTAATGCATTCTAACTTGTAAATAAACAAACTAAAGTCTGCTTACAATGGAGCCAATGAGAGCTCCTCTATTCTGCCCATAAAACCCTTTAAAGTTAAAGTACCACTGATAGATACCACTGATTTTACCCATCCCCTTGTTCCACCCCCTGGGAGGTGAGGGGAGCAGTGAGTAGCAGCGGTGGCTGCACTCATTAATCATTTAGGTGATTTAACCCCCATTTCCAACCCTTGATACTGAGTGCCAAGCAGGCAGGTAATGGGTCCCATTTTTATAGTCTTTGGTATGACTCTCGGGCAGCACGGTGGAACAGGGGTTAGTGCATGTGCCTCTGTGCCTCACAATACAAAGGTCCTGAGTAGTTCTGAGTTCAATCCCGGGCTCGGGATCTTTCTGTTTGGAGTTTGCATGTCCTCCCCGTGACTGCGTGGGTCATGCACCTGGGGATAAGTTGATTGGCAACACTAAATTGGCCCTAGTGTGTGAATGTGAGTGTGAATGTTGTCTGTCTATCTGTGTTGGCCCTGCGATGAGGTGGCGACTTGTCCAGGGTGTACCCCGCCTTCCGCCCGAATGCAGCTGAGATAGCTCCAGCACCCCCCGCGACCTCAAAAGGGACAAGCGGTAGAAAATGGATGGATGGATGGTATGACTCGGTCGGGGTTTGAACTCACGACCTACCAATACCAGGGCGGACACTAAGCCTGGAAATGGTTTAAATGACATGATAGATAGATAGCTTGGGCTAATAATGCAATGTCATGTATATAAAGTCAACACTAAAAAAGTACTTATAATACCATAATAAAGCCATCCATTTATGAGAAAAGAGTCAAAATGCCACAAGCATTGAAGGTGAACTGCACTTTGTTTGGAATTGTGCCGATTGTTTGCTATCATGAGAGACAAGAAGACGGATGTATTTTTTCTTAATGCGTTCTAACTTGTAAATAAACATAAACAAAAGTCTGCTTACAATGGAGCCAATAAAAGCCTTTAAAGTTAAAGTTAAAGTACCACTGATAGTCACACACACACTAGGTGTGGTGCAATTATCCTCTGCATTTGATCCATTACCCTTACCCCCTGGGAGGTGAGGGGAGCAGTGAGCAGCAGAGAATAAATTTTAGGGCTGCAACTAACAACTAATTTGATAATTGAATAATCTGTCGATTATTACTTCGATTAATCAATTAATAATCGGTTAAAAGAGACAAAATTTCTATCCTTTCCAGTATTTTATTGAAAAAACAAAAACAGCATACTGGCACCATACTTATGTTGATTATTGTTTCTCAGTTGTTTGTAAATGTTGCAGTTTATAAATAAAGGTTTATAAAAACAATTTTTTATTTTTATTTTTTTAAATTAAATAAAAAAGTAGCCTCTGCCCATGCGCATAGCATAGATCCAACGAATGACTAAATTAATCGCCAACTATTTTTATAATCGATTAGTTGTTGCAGCCCTAATCATTTTTGGTGATTTAACCCCCTATTCCAACCCTTGATGCTGAGTGCCAAGCAGGGAGGTAATGGGTCCAATTTTTATAGTCTTTGGTATGACTCGGCCGGGGTTTGAACTCACGACCTACCAATCTCAGGGCGGACACTCCACACAAGGCGACTGATCAATTCCTGACCTGAATCTTAACCACTCTCAGTGATATTGTTATTATAAGCGCTAACACAGACAAACTATTTATAAAGCGCCATGATCACAGAGAGCTACAGTAACTGGCTTGTGTGTCTGTGTTGGCATCATCGGCTGGTGAGCTGCTTTCTCGCCTCATAGCTTGTGAAAGTTTATTCTAAAACATAAATACTGCTAGTAGAAAAATGAGGACTTAACTTGACAAGTTGGTCAATTTTGTCATCCAATTTAGACCCAGAAATGGTAAATAAGACATGTTCTACGCAAGAATTATGAGTCGTTCATCATCTAAACAGAAATATCAGTCGGCATCCGAGGGAGAGCAAACATTGTACAGTAAGTGATGTTGTGTTATGTTTGTTGATGTTGTGGAAGGAAAAAGCGAACATCATAATGTTTTTGAAATTAATACGCCGCCATATGCTTAAAATGATCATAATACCTAAATATTACATGTCATTATTAATGTGCCCATTACTACATTACGTATATACTTACAGTGTGTGTATCAAACCTTGATGGTGGTCTTTGGATGTTTTTTAGAGTGCTTTATAGAATGGAATAGAGCGACTGCCATAGGCCCCATTAAGTGGACTTTTGATCGCATTTATTTACCATATTGTTCGGAGAATAAGTCGCTCCGGAGTATAAGTTGCACCGGCCGAAAATGCACAATAAAGAAGGAAAAAAACATATATAAGTCGCACTGTAGTATAAGTCGCATTTTTTGGGGAAATTTATTTGATAAAACCCAACACCGCTTCACGGTGGCAGAGGGGTTAGTGCATCTGCCTCACAATACGAAGGTCCTGAGTAGTCTTGGGTTCAATCCCGGGCTCGGGATCTTTCTGTGTGGAGTTTGCATGTTCTCCCCGTGACTGCGTGGGTTCCCTCCGGGTACTCCGGCTTCCTCCCACCTCCAAAGACATGCACCTGGGGATAAGTTGATTGGCAACACTAAATTGGCCCTAGTGAGTGGATGTGAGTGTGAATGTTGTATGTCTATCTGTGTTGGCCCTGCGATGAGGTGGCGACTTGTCCAGCGTGTACACCGCCTTCCGCCCGATTGTAGCTGAGATAGGCTCCAGCGCCCCCCGCGACCCCAAAGGGAATAAGCGGTAGAAAATGGATGGATGGATGGAAAACCCAACACCAAGAATAGACATTTGAAAGGCAATTTAAAATAAATAAAGAATAGTGAACAACAGGCTGAATAAGTGTACGTTATATGAGGCATAAATAACCAACTGAGAACGTGCCTGGTATGTTAACGTAACGTCATTCAAATAACTATAACATATAGAACATGCTATTCGTTTACCAAACAATCTGTCACTCCTAATCGCTAAATCCCATGAAATCTTATACGTCTAGTCTCTTACGCGAATGAGCTAAATAATATTATTTGATATTTTACGATAATGTGTTAATAATTTCACACATAAGTCGCTCCTGAGTATAAGTCGCACCCCCGGCCAAACTATGAAAAAAACTGCGACTTATAGTCCGAAAAATACGGTACTAGTTAGAATGCATAAAAACATGTGTGCTTGTCCTACTTAAGGATTGTGAATGCTAGGCACAATTCTAAAATGAGGCCAGTTCCCCCTTAAGTTGGAGAGTTTCATCGTAATGTCACGAAAATATACCGATATTACAAGAAATAGGGCGCAATTTTGTAAATTAAATTGTAGGTAATTTTATTTAAGGCCATACCAACTCAAACACGGGTACTTTTCTATGTGTTTTGGCCTGTTGTCCACACACAAATGCATACTTTTGCCCTTAAAAACTCTTTTGAAAACGCTGATGAGTTTCAAAACTCTTGTCTTCAGCGTGGCGACCGCCATAATACAATGAGAAATAACACTGTCTTAAACAAAGAAAGATCCTGATCGACCCAGATCCAAATAGCACGCGCTAAAAACAGCATGTGCAAACTATAAAATAGCGTGTACTATTAATGGGCGTGTAGTGTAGCGTGTGATCTACTAAGAATGTGTGTGCAATTAAATTGTAATGCAGATCACCTTTTTTAAATGAGGTTTTTGCGGTTTTGGGGTTTTACATCATACAGCAGCAATATAATTATAAAGTGATATTGGTGTTTAGACAATATGTCTGACATTTTCATTTTTGGCAGTCTATATGTGTTGACAAGAATAAGTAGGATGGAGTTGCAGTGCAATCGCCTCCTTTCTCACAGCCGTGTGTATAACTGTGTCAGTTTCCGTTTACATTTCAGACGTGCTAAACAAAAACGCAGTTGAGTTCTATTCTTGTTAGCTGTGTGTGCAAAATAATTACATTTGCATTTTCACCTCCCAGAAATGTGGGCGTTCAGATGATCAACATACAGATATTCATGAAGTTAGCACGTTGTAGTACACGCAAACTTTTAGTAAATCCGGCCGATTGAAGACTTTTTATATGTTTAAATTAGGGCTGTCAAATTATAACAAATTAACTCATGTGACAAACAAATATTACATTGATCATGTACATAAGCTGATTAATCATGCAATTTATTTTGACTGCACATGCTCCTTTTCCTTAACCCAATGGTTACTTGAAAGGTGTGAGTTGTTATATGTTGAGTGATCAAGTCAATGCATACTTCAGTGCAAAGATGAGTAAGGGGACTTCAACTCTTGTGCTCGCTGGCAAAATTCACCCTGACTGGGATTTTAGATAAAAATGCAAGTTTTTGAGCAAATAAATGACCTGCATTCAAGTAGAACGCTTGATACATTTTCCTCGATGACATTCTGACAATAACATTCCATTGGCGTCCAAATAAGTTAATTTAAATCATGGCAAGCAAGTAATAACTTGTGATTAATCCAAATTCTAATTAATGATAAATATGATACAAAATTTGAATAATTTGACAGCCATAGTTTAAATTTAATTTCACTGCTACTTTAGCGCCAACAACGGTAGTTTGGGGGTAAGATCCAGATTGGATCTTCAGCTGATGAGAAAACTTTGACAAGCAACTTTTTGGTGTGTGTCATAAGAAAGGTGTGCCATTATCCCATGTCTTAACTCTTTATTTAACAACAGAAAATGAAGCTTATTTACTTACCAGTGTTGGGTTTCGCTTTGTGCAACGGTAGAGGGGAGTGCATGCTCTTTATAACACGGCCAGGCGACAAAAGGACTCCTTAAAGTTTGACGTCACACTTCTCGCTGCTGCTCTCACTGCGTTTACTCTTCTTAAAAGCCGCCACTCTCCTCGTAATATTTGCACATTGCGCATTTTGTAGATTGCTGTTTGCGGGTATATCTCGCTACATCCACATTGCAGACATGCTACACCTCAGCTCCAAACAATCCAGTGCGTAGTCTTTTTTTGGACGCCAAATTTTTGGTGCATCACTTGTCAATTGTGCACAAATAATAGGCTATATGTAATATATAAACACACACACACACACACACACACACACACACACACACACACACACACACACACACACACACACACATATATGTGTGTGTGTTATGTGTATGTGCGTGTATATATATATATATATATATATATATATATATATATATGTTAAGGCTGCAACAACTAATCGATTATAAACATAGTTGGCGATTAATTTAGTCATCGATTCGTTGGATCTATGCTATGCGCATGCGCAGAGGCATTGTCTTTAATTTTATTTTATTTTTTTATAAACATTTATTTATAAACTGCAACATGTACAAACGGCTGAGAAACAATAATCAAAATAAGTATGGTGCTAGTATGCTGTTTTTTTCCAATAAAATACTGGAAAGGATAGAAATGTAGTTTGTCTCTTTTATCCGATTATTAATCGATTAATCAAAGTAATAATCGACAGATTAATCGATGATCAAATCAATCGTTAGTTGCAGCCCTAATATACATATAGCAGCATGTGGATGAAACTGTACCGGTATTTTTCAGAAGCAGTATACCGGTAGTACAGTTTCCAATTCATTAGTACCGCGGTACTTTATTAGTACCCCAATACATATATATATATATGTACCGCGGTACTTTATTAGTACCCCAATACATATATATATATATATATATATATATATATATATATATATATACATATACATATAGATATATATATATCTTTATGTATATATATATATATATATATATATATATATATATATATATATATATATATATATATATATATATGTATATATATATGTATTGGGGTACTAATAAAGTACCGCAGTACTAATGAATTGGAAACTGTACTATACTGCTTCTGAAAAATATCGGTACAGTTTCATCCACATGCTGCTGTGCGGCGATGTCAAAACACACACACAAAGTGCATACAAGCAATAACATTGTGGAGAGGAAGAAGAGCAAAAAACTACAATTCTTCTGGTTATACTAATAAAGAGGGTGCGTGAAGCGCAATATGGAAGTATTTGGGCTTCAAAACTAACGATAAAAGTGAAGCTTTAAACATGGAAGGCGCAACGCTGCAAGTGCTGCTTTAAAACATGCCTCTTCAAACTTAGTGATTAGTATTACCACTTTTGCTTCAAACTTAGGTTAAGATTTAAAATGTAAGCATTCAGATCTGCACAGGGAGTTATAATGAGTGACAGGTAATAATGTTGTAACACCTTTCCTGCTGTTCGACTCCCATGCAGACCGTAGTCGAGGAGCACAGGGGAGACGTTCCTGCCATGGCCAATTTTTTTCGTCGGGGGTAACACCCTTCACTTTACCCGGCTAAGCTTCGCTTTCAGGTCAGAATGACGAGGCCGCCGATTTTGTGTCAGTCACTTTATTATTAGTTTTGCAGGAAACAACCGGACCCGGTCATCACTCTACTGCGCAGTGCACAGTGCACAGTGCACACCCTCTCTCTTTTTACTCGCCCACTCACTCACTGAAGTCACTCAGCCAACACGTTGCCATTCTCGCAAACACAAATATGCGACTCTCATAACATAGTTAACCAGCTCCCCTGCTGTGGACATGTAGATACGTAGACGTATGTACATGCTAATTAAAACTGCCCAATTAGCGTCAACTAATGCAAGTGAAATGACTGAATTTCTTAACACATTCCTACCATTTGTGTTTTATCTTTAACAATGTGTGTTTTACCTGCTACATGTCTTGTGGACTTTTAGCCATAGATTTGTTTTTAGTTTTTAATATTTACTAATAATTCTATTTTTCTTATTGCATAGACCAGGAGTGGCAACCAAAAATCATGACTAAATTAATATATTGTCAATAAAGCTTTTTATTGTAGTCCAAACCAATCCTTGATAATGGCAGACTATATTTAATATGGGAAATTGTCAATTTTGCTTTGAGTGCAACAAGAAAAGCCCAATGTGTTTAAAGCCTTTTACTTTTTAACCATCTAAAATTGTTCTTTAAATGCAATAGTAAACATATGTTTAATGTATTGTAGTATTTTCTGTTAAAATAAAGCCAATATTGACATTTTTTGTAGTTGCCTTTATCTTGAAAAGTATCAATATCCATGTTGGTTTTAGGATATGGATATGTGTTCCGGGATATACACATAGCAGTACAGGCCAAAACTTTTTCGCAATCTCTTGGCATTTTCTCGATGAGCTTCAAGAGGTAGTCACCTGAAATGGTTTTCACTTCACAGGTGTGCTTGAAGCTCATCGAGAGAATGCCAAGGTGCAAAGCAGTAATCAGAGCAAAGGGTGGCTATTTTGAAGAAACTAGAATATAAAACATGTTTTCAGTTATTTCACCTTTTTTTGTTAAGTACATAACCCCACATGTGTTCATTCATAGTTTTGATGCATTCAGTGACAATTTACAATGTAAATAATCATCAAAATAAAGAAAACACATTGAATGAGGAGAAGGTGTGTCCAAACTTTTGACCTGTACTGTATATATACTTTGATTCCTAAGAAATGGTGATTGTTGAAGGACTGGAAATGACGTGTACACTGTGGCGCAGTTGCATACATGCTACATATATTGCGTTAGTTGTTTACATAGGTGAGTTAAAAAATAGAGCTAATGTAAATCCACCCTGTGTCTCCTCTACCTAACAGCCATAAAGTGTGTGAATGTGTGTGTGAATGGGTGAATGTGGAAATAGTGTCAAAGCGCTTTGAGTACCTTGAAGGTAGAAAAGCACTATACAAGTATAACCCATTTACCATTTAAAAAGATAAGAAACCCCCGCCCCAAATATATTACACTATATATTAGGGCGAGACGATTATGGTAAAAATAATAATCATGATCATTTTGATTGATATTGTAATCACGATTATTCTTTCATTTGAAAATGTTTGTATTTATTGTACCGCCAAAACTCAACTTTAAATATAGTTAAAAACAGATATAAATTAGTAATATAATAATAGAAATAACAATACCTTTGAATAACAAAAGCAATATAAAAAAACAATACAATTCAGTTTTTCCATCTTAATTGTTTTTAAATCTCTTTTTTATCTTTTACACTTATTTTACCACTATAGAGCATGCATTTTGTGTCAAATAAAATGGTATAAAATGTTTCTTAATTACCATATTTTTCGGACTATAAATCGCAGTTTTTTTCGTAGTTTGGCCGGGGGTGCAACTTATACTCAGGAGCGACTTATGTGTGAAATTATTAACACATTACCGTAAAATATCAAATAATATTATTTAGCTCATTCACGTAAGAGACTAGACGTATAAGATTTCATGGGATTTAGCGATTAGGAGTGACAGATTGTTTGGTAAACGTATAGCATGTTCTATATGTTATAGTTATTTGAATGACTCTTACCATAATATGTTACGTTAACATACCAGGCACGTTCTCAGTTGGTTATTTATGCCTCATATAACGTACACTTATTCAGCCTGTTGTTCACTATTCTTTATTTTAAATTGCCTTTCAAATGTGTATTCTTGGTGTTGGCTTTTATCAAATACATTTTCCCCAAAAATGTGACTTATACTCCAGTGCGACTTATATATGTTTTTTCCCTTCTTTATTATGCATTTTCGGCCGGTGAGACTTATACTCCGGAGCGTCTTATACTCCGAAAAATACAGTAAATGCAAAAATCCTCACATTTACTGGTGCAATACATCTTTGGACAATTTTGACCAGTATTTTAGGTTAAAGCATAATAATTGTGTAAATGTATCAATAAGTGCTTTAGGTACATTATGCTTGTGTAAGGTCCTCTTTTGAAACTCATCTGTTTCAACGTCACAAGCACCGGAATTTGCATGCAAGTTGCGCGGTCCATTAATCGTATTTTTTTTTTCTTCGATTACTATATTTTCATGATTGTGACATGCTGAAATTGAAGTAAAATTTGTATTCATTGTCCAGTCCTACATATGTATATTCATTTATATATTATATTAATTTTAATTGTATTTGTTTTCATATAAAAAAATACTAATATTTAGGATGTGGCGGCTTTTATTTTTATTTTAACTTCTGATTGACTGATTGATTGAGACTTTTATTAGTAGATTGCACAGTACAGTACATATTCCGTACTATTGACCACTCAATGGTAACACCCGAATAAGTTTTTCAACTTGTTTAAGTCGGGGTCCACGTTAATCAATTCATGGTCTGTTGTGAATTGACGCTACATAAATAAGACAGTTGACGTGTCGAGCGCGCCCTCTGTTGGCTTCGAATGTATCATTTGCAGGACTTCATCCTGCAGTTGGCATATGTCGTTAGGATAAACACGGCAATGATTTGTGTCTGCAGGTTGGAATTTTGGGGCGTTGATTTTGGCCGTAGACACAAACCCGCTCATGGCGGGATGTCGTACGTTACGACTCGTTTTGACCCACTTTGACTCTCGTGTCTCGTCACAGTCTGTTGGTCTCATTAGATCACGCACCCAATGTGTGTGTAGTCACTGCCGTGCCGCCTCTACTGCATCATATTTTGTCTTTTAGTTTGGAATGCTCTTTACCTTGAGGTGCTTCACTCAGGGCTGTGGAGTCTTATGACTGCTTTATTTCGGTTTTGGCCAATCAGCTCTCTCCTCCATGACATCAGCGCCTCATACATGTGCATAGACTAGTTATTATTTTATCGTACTTAGGTTTTCACATGGTTGACCACGTGGAAGTGGATGCTGCAAGGATGGGGTCAAAGGTGAACTGGCTCTGATTTGTTGTCGTGGTCAACAGGAGCTGCCTGGTCATTTGTGTTACTTTCTCTTTGTGCTGCACGGCCTGGGGCAGTGTGTGTGTGTGTGTGTGTGCGTGCTCACAAATGGAATGACAAAGCACAACAGGACGTCTTTAGCAAGTTAGCATTAACTCCTCCTCTCCTTTTGCCTTTTATGGTTCAGGGGGAGGGGCGCCCAGGCCACTGATGCTACCTCTGTGACTAATTGAGCAGTGCAGCGTGCGTGTCTGTGTGTGTGTGTGTGTGTGTGTGTGTGTATTTGCATTGCATGCATGAGCGAGATAGAGAGTGTGTGTTTGTGGCAAAGTGGGAAACAGCTACTTTCCTACAGGCTTTGCATAACAACACACCGTTTGTCTGGATTTACATGCATTAAGACGGCGCCCGTGAGGGACAAGCAGCACTTCCTGCTGCTGATGTTGTTGTTGTTGTTGTGTTGCTGCCAGGTGACATTCACACCTTTAAAGTTAATGCCTCATAGGTGTAAACAAAGGGAATTGCTGGCTACGTGTCAGCAAACTGTCTTATTTCGCCTTGTTGGTGTCAGGAGAATGTTGTTGTTGTTGTTGCTGACCTCATTTCCTGCGCCACGTCACATGACTCCACGTAACGCATCTGCCTCGCAAAGTCTTATTTTGGCGGAAAGAGGAAGTGAGAGGAGCCAATTCAGCTCGAAACCGAGCGCGCTGTGTCGCTCTGTGTCGAGGCGGCGTGGCCTACGCGACTGGACAATGCCGCATTTGGACGGGCGGCCCTCCAACCCCCACCCCCGCAGAGGTTAGAGGTCACACCGGCTGCCTCTCACGCTTTGTTCGCCTGCAGAGCACATGGGACACATGTGCTCCCAGCACAGTGTGGACGCTGAAGTAATCAGATTACATCTCGCACAAACATGCTATGACATAATTTTTTTCAAGACACACTTTTTGTTTGAATTATCCTAATACACTTTAATTGGGTCGTCTGATTTAAAGACAACATAAAAGTACAAATCTTTAGAGCGATGTGTCGTTTTGTGGGCTTTTAAAGCATTCTATGACTTTGCAGGAGAGGTTTTTAATCTTTGTGTTCTTCTTCTGGTTCTCTGCTGTAATCATTCACCTGATTTGTTGGCATCTTCATCCCCTATTCATCCATTTATCCACCTGAATATTCATGTAACCGCTAAAGCTTTAATCTGTCCTGAGCTGTGAAAGACGTCCTGCGGTGCACCGACACTTTTTTTTTTTCGAGCCCTGAAAGAAAGAAAAAAAAAATGTTTCTCCACTCATTCCCACGTGAGAACACGTGGTCATGTGTAAGGAATTCCACGATGGCTTTTGGGGTTTAAATGTGTGTGTGTGTGTGTGTGTGTGTGGCGGGGGGTGCACGTGGGCCTGTGTGTGTATGTGTCGCCAGCTATTCAAACTGTGTGTGTGTGTGCGTGTGTGTGTGTGTGTGTGTGTGTGTGTGTGTGTGTGTGTGTGTGTGTGTGAGTGTGTGAGTGTGTACGTGTATAAGACAAATCCCTCCTCCTCTTCTGTATCTTAGCGGTGGGAAACTCCTCTCTCTCTCTTTTGGTGGCGGAACAATTTGCATATCTCGCCGTCCTACTTTCTCTTTCTTCTTCCCAGCCTGAGAGGCTGAAAAGAAGCAGTTGAGTGCAGCAAAGTTTCATTTAAGCGAAGCAGCAACCACTTACACCTAAACTACATACCAGGAAAACCTTGTTTAAATTGCCTTTATTTTTACTCACCTTTCTCTGCACATTCCTAGTTAAGTTTTACAATGTTTTTTTAACATTGTTTACATATAATTTGTATATATATATTGAGCAGTGATATATATATATATATATATATATATATATATATATATATATATATATATATATATATATATATATATATATATATATATATATATATGTATGTGTGGGAAAAAAATCACAAGACTACTTCATCTCTGAGATGAAGTAGTCTTGTGATTTTTTTCCCACACATACATATATTGCGCTCTACTACGGTATCGAGCACTATTTTTTGGATAACCTTATTAAGACATATATATATATATATATATATATATATATATATATATATATATATATATATATATATATATATATATATATATATATATCATGCCTAAAACCTATGTGAATAGGGGTAGTGTCAGTGCCTATTTCGTTCTCAATATGCTGATACGCAGAGGAAATGGATTCCAACATTAGCATGGATGTCATCATGGCAATGTGAAACGTATGGAGACAAATCACATGATAAAATAATTCCTCTTTCGTGTAGCCCAGTGTTTTTCAACCACTGTGCCGCGGCCGTGAGATACAGTCTAGTGTGCCGTGGGAGATTATCTAATTTCACCGATTTGGGGTAAAAAATATTTTTTGCAAACCATTAATTATAGTCTGTAAATGATGTGTTGTCGAGAGCTCGACAGAGTAACCGTGTAATACTCTTCCATATCAGTAGGTGGCAGCAGGTAGCTAATTGCTTTGTAGATTTCGAAAACAGCGGGAGGCAGCGTGGAGGTAAAAGGGTGTCTAATGCTTTAACCAAAAATAAATAAAAGGTGAGTTCCCCTAAGAAAAGGCATTGAAGCTTAGGGAAGGCTATGCAGAACGAAAGTAAAACTGAACTGGCTACAAAGTAAACAAAAACAGAATGCTGGACGACAGCAAAGACTTACTGTGGAGCAAAGATGGTGTCCACAATGTAACATCCGAACATGACATGACAATCGACAAAGTCCCCACGAAGAAGGATAAAAACAAAGTAGATGTGGGAAATATCGCTCAAAGGAAGACCTGAAACTGCTCCAGGAAAATACCAAAAAAAGTGAAAAAGCCACCAAAATTGGAGTGCAAGACAATAACTAAAACACTACACACAGGAAAACAGCAAAAAACTCCAAATAAGTCATGGCGTGATGTGACAGGTGGTGACAGTACACCTACTTTGAGACAAGAGCTATATTGATGCATGGTTGGTTATGGTTTAAAGTCATATCCAACAATTGCGACAACGACTTTTTACTGTCAACTGAGTTTCGTTGTTTAATGATTTCTGCTGGTGGTGTGCCTTCGGATTTTGTCAACACAAAAAATGTGCCTTGGCTCAAAAAAGGTTGAAAATCACTGGTGTAGCCTATCAGCATACCTTGGTAAATTGTCTCCTCTTTAGTTTTGGGCGTACATTAGGCTGCTAAGCATGCTCTACTTATTTTCACCAGTATAACCATTGCTAGCGTTGGTTGTAGTTTGTTGTAGTCTTTGTTTTCTGGTAGTACGGACAATAACCATATGATTGTCATTTGTTGTGATATTGTACGCAGGCATGATGTACTTCTTCTTGAAAATAGCCTAATTTCTGTGTAAAATGTGTTGGTTAGAGATTTGTTATTAACAAAACGCTTGTCTATTCAGCTATTACGGTCCAGGACCTCAACCCCTAGTAAGAGGCAGTGGAAGTTTGTAGTTCCTTGGAGTAGTCCAGTCCATCGAGCTGGATTCGGCTGTGTATCTGGCAACCTCAGTCAGGGAGACGGGGAGGGGACTACAGAATTATGACCGTGATTGCAGTACCATTTCTGGCCATATTATTACATATGGCACCTTTTAAAAAACAAATAACTGTCACGTGGGGGTTGCAGCTTGCTGCGGTTCGTTCTCTCAATGCAACAATTGACGGCTCCGGACGACAGCGTGAAGGTAGGCTTTGGTTTATTAAACATAAATAATTCAAACTACCAACAGTGCAGGCTACACAACAAAAAGAAAGGCAGGCGTGCCTAAAACACGAGAGGCTAATCACTTAAACAGATGCTATGACATGGAACTACAAAACTTACTTGGTGACAGGCGTGATACAAATAATGAATCCACACCGAGTGACCGGAAAAGGCAGAACTAAATAGAGTCTCTGATGAGCAACAGGTGCGCGAAAAGGCAGGTGAAAATCATAAGTAACCATGGTGACTAAACTCAGGAAGTGCATAACCAGGAACTAAAAGGAGTCCAAAACAAACCGATAACACAAAATATGATCCGACCACGGATCATGACAATAACACATTCAAAATGATATACTTTGTAGAATAAACATTGTAGATAACTGTTACATGTACCTCAAGTTGAAAATAAATGTGCATATGAAAGCAACATAGGTATTATTAACAGAGTAATATGGCAGAAATAAAATAACATAAATAGAAATAAATGTAAAAATGTGAAAGATGGCCATAAGATGTAACTGCACTTTTTGTCCTAGTATACAGCAAGAGCGTTGATGTATAAGAGGTCGAGTCTTACACATATTAGAGAACACCTCTCAACTATTTGAAAGTTTGGCAATTAAATATGACAACGCTGCAGTGCTAAATGCTGGTCAATTTTTTAGGGCATTATGTAAAGTGACAAGGGCGGTCTGCAGCGGTTGCCGTGGTTACATTTGAGCCCTGTAAATATAATTTCCAGCTGAGTGTAGCGTACTTTTCGGACTATAAGTCGCAGTTTTTTTTCATAGTTTGGCCGGGGGTGCGACTTATACTCAGGAGCGACCTATGTGTGGAATTATTAACACATTACCGTAAAATATCAAATAATATTATTTAGCTCATTCACGTAAGAGACTAGACGTATAAGATTTCATGGGATTTAGCGATCAGATTGTTTGGTAAACGTATAGCATGTTCTATATGTTATAGTTATTTGAATGACTCTTACCATAATATGTTACGTTAACATACCAGGCACGTTCTCAGTTGGTTATTTATGCTTCATATAACGTACACTTATTCAGCCTGTTGTTCACTATTCTTTATTTATTTTAAATTGCCTTTCAAATGTCTATTCTTGGTGTTGGGTTTTATCAAATAAATTTCCCCCAAAAATGCGACTTATATATGTTTTTTTCCTTCTTTATTATGCATTTTCGGCCGTGTGACTTATACTCCGGAGCGACTTATACTCCGAAAAATACGGTAGATGAAAACATACTTGATTTATTTAAGACTTACAAAGCAGGTGTTGAGATTAAAAACTTCCCTGCTGTAAGATGTTGCACATGTTAAGCTTTTGTGTTAACAAAAATTGTAATAGGAATTATTTTTTAAACATCTTTATGTACACCAATTACATACAGTACCGATAAGAGTACCGTTAAATACCGGTATCAATAAGGTTGTCAGGAAGTGTTGGTGATGAACCACAAGATGCAGAGATGGCAGGCTTGATGCAGGAAAACATGACTTTTAATTTCAAAAATAAAATGCAGGAAAACAGGAATCAGGAACCAGGAAACAGGCAAACTAGAAACAGCTAACAGGAAACAGCAAACAATACTTCAGGAGGGCGAGGCAGGTATAAATAGTAGTCGGCTGATTGACGCCAGGTGTGGCCAGGCTGCCAGCCGCAGGTGAGGGGAAACAGCGCTCAGGGAGACAAGCAGGAAACTCAACCAAAATAAGAGCGCTGACAGGAAATAAAACACAAACACAGAGGAAAAACTAAAACATACCCAAACGGTCAGTGACAAGCCTGACAAAGGTATTGTATCGATACAATCCTAATAAGTGTCCTTAATTAACAATATTGCAGTCTAAAACAGCACATTTGTCAATATAAACAGGCAGGGTGTCCCCCTAATGTAACTGACTGTGGGGCACAGCCAGGTCAAATTCATAGCCACCCCAACTTCAAAATAGTAAAAAAAAAAAAAATTAAAATAGGGTTGTACGGTATACCCATACGAATAATGTACCGTGATATTAATGAATTAAAAACAGTACTATAGTGCTTCTGAAAAATTCGGGTACTTTTTTTTTCCGGACATGAAGTTGCGTCGTCGTGACATCGCTGGTAAAACGTGCAGAGGCGCATATGAGGCAACACACATGCACTGAGTACTTACAAGCAGACACAGTGTGGAGACAGAAAAGGGAGAATGGATGCATTTGGGCTTAAAAACGAACGATAAAGTTGAAGCTATAAACACTGAAGCCTCGCCCTGGAAAAGGTGCTTTAAAACATAGCCAGCTTGCGGCTAACGTCCATCGGCAGTGTTTTAGCTATTTATGTAAACGTATGTAAAATATCAAACGTCATTTGTAAATGATATAACAATATATGTTAATACTGGGTGAGTCTGGGTGTCATCTGAGACAGCAAACTGCCATTCCAATCTCACATCAATAACGTAATTCGCACTGCTTATTTCCACCTGCGTAATATTAACCGGCTCCACCCCTGTCTTACTATCCATGCTGCCTGCATCTTTGTTCACAGTCAGGTCACCTCCCGCATTGATTACTGTAAATCCCTTCTCTTTGGCTTCACCCAGGAGTCCCTCCACAAGCTCCAACTGGTCCATAACTCTGCTGCCCGAATCATAACCAAACCCCCTCATTCCATCACATCACACCCATCTTGCAAACATTTCACTGGCTCCCGGTTAGGCAAAGAATTAAAAAAATCCATCTATATACCTTCAAGGCCATCCACAATTTAACCCCTCCTTATTCGTCCGACTTTCTCCACATCATTACTTCAGCACGCTCCCTCAGATCCTCCTCTTCCATACACCTTGCTGTGCCATCAACCCGCCTCCTCACCATGGGGAGCAGAGCTTTCAGTTACTCTGTTCTCAAACTTTGGAATTCTCTCCCACCTGAAATCCGCATTATTGACTGCCTTCATACATTTAAATCAAGACTCAAAACCCATTTGTTAGGGGTGTAACTGTACGTGTATTTGTATTGAACTGTTTCGCTACGGGGGATTTGGTTCGGTTCGGAGGTGTACCGAACGAGTTTCCACACGAACATATTAAGTAGCCGCCTCCGCTTCCTTCTGCCTCTGTCTCTGTCAGGACTCTACACAGCATCCAGCATTGTCCCACCCACACAACCATCTGATTGGTTACAAACAGAGCAGTAACAGCCAATCAGCAGTGCGTATTCAGAGCGCATGTAGTCAGTGCTTAGCGTTTAGCAGGTAAGCATCAGGCAGCGGACCTCCCAGTCAACTACTAGTAACATCACTATGAGCCCGTTGACCTTCTAGAAATATAAAAGGCAGTTCAGCTCGCTCGCAGTCCTGACTTGAGGTGAAGGCTAATTCGCTTTTAGCGTAACGTTAGCTCATTTTGGTGTGTGTGTGTGTGTGTGTGTGTGTTACGGACAGCAAAGCCCTGTCTGTCTGTTATTTCACTTTACCTTTTTCTGTGTTGATTGAGCTGTGTTGAAGCAGCAAAAAAGGACATAATGTTAAATGAAGAGTTTCTGTCTCTGATAGTTGATATAATAATGTAACTGCATCATTAAGCCTACATTAACTCCATGGTGTTCAGGGATGAATAGTCTCTCCTATTGCTATTGTACCATTTTTTTCAGCTAAAGTTACATTAATCATTAGAAATGCAGCAGTTTTGAATGGCAGGGTCCCTGCTATCACATGTTGATAAAAATATAACATTTACATAATAAAAATCAACTACAGGCTTCCCAAATGCTGTAATAAATTAAGCATGATGAGTTGACTTGAAACTGTTTAATGTTGCACTTTTTATATGTAGAAGAAAAGTTTTGTCATTGTATTTATTCTGAGCAACAACTTGAGGCAGTTTAATGTTGATTAACGTGGGCAGAATTATTATAGTGTTCCCAATGTTAAATGGATATAGCCGTTGTTTACAAATTTGGTAAATAAATAACCCAAAAATGTATATTTTGTTGTTTTCTTACTGTACCGAAAATGAACCAAACCGTGACTTCTAAACCGAGGTACGTACCGAACCGAAATTTCTGTGTACCGTTACACCCCTACCATTTGTATAAAATTGCTTACTTACTATAACTGCTTCTACACTGTCCTCTATTTGTTTACCATTATCTTTTTAATTATTTTATCTGTACTTGCCGATTTTATCTTTTGTTGTTTTTATAATTATCTTTTAATTATTTGTATCTGTATATTGTAAAGTGTCTTTGTATTTCTTAAATATAAATTCAATGTATACTTGTTATTATTACTAATATTATATTTGTTTTAAAATGTATATATATATATTTTGAGCATTCTTAAAGAATATCATATCAAAGGGAATTATACGATTACATCATTGTGACCACGCCCCCACAGCACCCCTAACCATGCCCTTACCGTCACAAATAATGTGTAGGAAACTTTTCCACAACTGGTTTATAAAATCTAGCCGTTTGTTTACTAGGACGATATCTCGTCTCTTATTTAACTGCTAACTTTGTCAGTGTTGCAATAACATCAATACTAGCTCAAATGTTTTGTCATCTCATTGAATTGAACACAGGCTGCGAAGTGACAACACGTTGAGTTGCCAGAGGCACAAAACGTGTTGTTGGAGAAGAACAAAGCAATGTTTATTTGACTTTATATTCATTAACCAAACTGATTTGTTTTTTTATATTGATATTAGGGCTGCAACTAACGATTAATTTGATAATCGATTAATCTGTCGATTGTTACTTCGATTCATCGATTAATAATCGGATAAAAGAGACAAACTACATTTCTATCCTTTCCAGTATTTTATTGAAAAAAACAAACAGCATACTGGCACCATACTTATTTTGATTATTGTATCTCAGCTGTTTGTACATGTTGCAGTTTATAAATAAAGGTTTATAAAAAAAATAAAAAATAATAATAATAAAAATTGCCTCTGCGCATACGCATAGCATAGATCCAACGAATCGATGACTAAATGAATCGCCAACTATTTTTATAATCGATTTTAATCGATTTAATCGATTAGTTGTTGCAGCTCTAATTGATATCAAAAAGTAAACACCATGTTTTTTACATTTCTTGTGGGGTTTTTTTCAAGTCAAAAAGTTGTTACTTTAAAAACCATTCATGTGACATTGTCATGATCCGTTGCCCGGATCATGTTTTGTTTAGTTTTGTTCTTTGTTCCACTACCTCAGTTCTGTTTTCAGCACCCCTGGGTTTGTGTTTTGGTTACCATGGGTGCTGATTAGTTTCACCTGCCTCTGATTAATGTTCGGCACGCTCACCTGCTGCCGGGCACTAATCAGAGAGTTACTCACTGTCTGGCTTCCTTGTTTGCTGTAAGCAACAGTTACGTTGGAGGATTTCTCATTTACTTGCTTATGATTCCTGTGTTAAGTTTTAGCCTTAGCTCCCCGTGCGATCGGCACGTGTCTCTTTGTTTATTTACGGTATTTTTGTATTCTGTATGATTTATGAGCAATAAATCATATTCTTACCTGCACGCTTCGTCCGGAGTTCTGTCTGCATCCCGGGAGAACGACCCACGCGGTACAATGCGACCCCGACGTGACAGACTTAACATTTTATTAATGTTTCATGGTGTATAGTTACTTCCTATTCGACCTATTTCTTCTCAAACTCTTAACGCTGTTTTGAGGCATGTTAAAAAAAATAATGCACTTTGTGACTTCAACATACCTGCCAACTACTCCGGTTTTCCCGTAATTAGTACGGTTTTCATCAACCTATTCCGGGTTACGGTTGCAGTGATAAAAAATACGGTTTTTCATTAATTAAAAAAATATATTTAAAAAAAAGTTTTATTCACGAAATCGCATAACAACAATGACATTCGACCTGCTTCCCGTAACTTCCTATCGAGCCATTCCGTGAGGCTATTTATAGCACCGCTGCCAAGCACGAGGCACCTGTTGTCATTGTTTCCAAACGAGCGAACGATCATGGAATCAGCCGGAGAAAAATCGCATACGAGTCTTAAACCGAAAAGAAAACTGCAGTCATTCCGTGAAGAATATTCAAAAGCCTATCCGGGAATAATTATCCGTTCCAAAAAGGGTGAAAACTACGCGAATTGCACTTTGTGCAGACAAGATTTTTCGATCGGACACGGAGGAATTAGCGATGTAAAAGACCACATTGGGACAAAAAAACACAAGTCTAATGCCGTTGCTAGCGATACAAGTGGAAAACTTTCAACGTTTTTCGGATTTTAGCCACAAAAAGGTAATGACACCAATGTTATCTATTGGAATTGTTTAGTACTGTTATACTGTTAAAAGTGTTTATACTATTTATGCTTTCAAGTCCAAGTTGAAGAAATCTTGTTAAATGTTGACAGCATAACTACCAAAATACAGAAGTATGTCCTTAATATTTTTGCAGTGCTATTTCTGTTGAAAAGTTAAAATGATTACATTAGAGATGTGATGTGCCACTTTTCAAGTGTCTGATGGCTTAAATTAATTTTCATTAATTTTTCATATTTTGAATTATTTTGAAAGGCTTACAAAAAAACTACATTTGAATTGTAATTCCATGCTATTGACAGGACTATTAATTTTAATGAAGTTAGCTTACCATGTTTACAGTATGATAATTGTGATAGAAATGTGAATTTTAGGCACAGAATATTTTTTACAATTGAACAAGGCAGTAGATTATACAAGCTTGGACAGAAAGTTAATAATGACACCAATTTTTTTTTTAATGGAATTGTTTAGTACTGTTTTACCATTTGTTTACTGTAAAAAGTGTTTATACTGTTTATACTTTCAATTAACAAATTGAAGTCTTGTGAAAGGTTGACAGGATAACTGGCATTAACTGTCAAAATAATTTCAAACTATTGAAGTTAGCTTACAGAATAAACATGTCAATCAACCCATATGATTTTTGCTGTAAAATTTTGGTTCTGAAAAGTCACTGTGACTGATGTTATGGTTTTAGCAACATTTTAACCTGTCTGAATGCAAATCATTTTGCGTCGGGGGGCGAAGCCTGAACCCCCCACCAGGACTTTGTCCTGGACCTACCGGGGCCTGCGGCCCCTGGACCCTGGCTACTAGGTTTTTCTGATTTCAAAAGTTGGCAGGTATGCTTCAATAATAAATATGGCAGTGCCATGTTGGCATTTTTTTCCATAACTTGAGTTGATTTATTTTGGAAAACCTTGTTACATTGTTTAATGCATCCAGTGGGGCATCACTCCAGTGACGTAGAATCTACGAAAATTGCCCAAGATATTCGGAGTGGAATATTCAAAATGGCTGACTGAATTTGTGGTATTTTGTGACGTTTAGACAATATTTTCACATACTTTGCGGATTGTAAATACAACTGGATATGGTTTATTTGATACAATGAAACACAATAAGAATATAAAGTCAACTTGTTTTTCTACTCTACTGGTACTTTAAGTCCCCTAGCAGCTTTGACTTTATGAAATGATGTTGCTGAATAGATGTTTAATTTTTTTTTTTTGACTTCTGACTGTCCTTTGTGAATACAATTGGATATGGTTTATTGGATACAATGAAACACAATAAGCATATAAAGTCAACTTGTTTTTCTACTCTATTGGTACTTTAAGTCCCCTAGCAGCTATGACTTTATAAAATGATGTTGCTGAATAGATGTCTTAATATTTTTTTTTACTTCTGACTGTCCTTTGTGAATACAACTGGGATATGGTTTATTGGATACAATGAAACACAATAAGAATATAAAGTCAACTTGTTTTTCTACTCTACTGGTACTTTTAAGTCCCCGAGCACAGTTGTTTTTCAACCTTTTTTGAGCCAAGGCACATTTTTTGCGTTGAAAAAATCCGGAGGCACACCACCAGCAGAAATAATTAAAAAACGAAACTCAGTTGACAGTAAAAAGTCGTTGTCGCAATTGTTGGAATCGACTTTAAACCATAACCAAGCATGCATCACTATAGCTCTTGTCTCAAAGTAGGTGTACTGTCACGACCTGTTACATCACGCCGTGACTTATTTTGAGTTTTTTTTGCTGTTTTCCTGTGTGTAGTGTTTTAGTTCTTGTCTTGCGCTCCTATTTCGGTGGCTTTTTCCCTTTTTTTGGTATTTTCCTGTAGCAGTTTCCTGTCTTCCTTTCAGCGATATTTCCCGCATCTACTTAGTTTTAGCAATCAAGAATATTTCAGTTATTTTTATCCTTTTTTGTGGGGACATTGATTGTCATGTCATGTTCGGATGTACTGTACATTGTGGATGCTGTCTTTGCTCCACAGTAAGTCTTTGCGGTCGTCCAGCATTCTGTTTTTGTTTACTTTGCAGCCAGTTCAGTTTTAGTTTCGTTCTGCATAGCCTTCCCTAAGCTTCAATGCCTTTTCTTAGGGGCACTCACCTTTTGTTTATTTTTGGTTTAAGCATTAGACTCCTTTTTTACCTGCACTTGCCTCCCGCTGTTTCCGACATCTACAAAGCAATTAGCTACCTACTGCCAACTACTGATATGGAAGAGGTCTAGACAGTACAGACACTCAACAACAACACATCATTTGCAGACTATAATTACTGGTTTGCAAAAAATATTATTAACCCAAATAGGTGAAATTAGATAATCTCCCACGGCACACCAAACTGTCTCGCACGGTGCCACAGCACAGTGGTTGAAAAACACTGCCCTAGCAGTTATGACTTTATAAAATTATTTTGCTGAATAGATGTCTAATATTTTTTTTAACCTCTGACTGTCCAAAATGTTGACACACACACGTAGGACGGGAGATTCTCCTCTGTCCCCTGTGCAGCGTGGGCACCGATCCTGCTAAATAAAACGCAAAATAGTGCTCACAAAACAGTGATGAGTGTTGATAAATCACATTGTGCGTGCTAAATAATTGTATTTGCATTTTCTCCTCCCATTTTTGGGGCATTTTGATGATCAGCATATATTCTGCATATTAATGAAGACAGAGACGCAAAATGGACACGCTTTATTTTGCTCACTGAACAGACACAATCCACTTTGCACACGTTTAGTAGGTCGGCTTTGCATGTGCTATCAAGTTTGCACGTGTTTTGCAAACCTCTAGTAAATCAGGCCCCCTAGTGTTTCTAATATTTCGGTTATTTCATGTAGGAAGACGAGACAGTCAAAACATATCATGACAGCATCAGGCATACTTGCCAACCTTGAGACCTCCGATTTCGGGAGGTGGGGGGTGGGGGGGCGTGGTCGGGGTGGGGCGGGGGCGTGGTTGGGGGCGTGGCTAAGAGGGGAGGAGTATATTTACAGCTAGAATTCACCAAGTCAAGTATTTCATATATATATATATATATATATATATATATATATATATATACACATATACATATATATATATATATATATATATGTATATATATATATATATATATATATATATATATATATATATATATATATATATATATATATATATATAAAGAGGGACAGAGACAGCGCACAGTGCATGTGGATCACATGTTACCATGGCGAGAAAACATGGAGAGACTGGAATGTAATAGAGTGATCTATGTTTGTCTGTTGCCATCTCCTGGTGAATGTTGGCTATAGCGTACTGGGGTTACTTTTTGGTTGGCCAACGATTTACGTGGTGTTGCGCACCTGACGTCAAGTGTGTGAGTCTGTTCTGAAGTCTACAGTAAAGGAACATACTTCATCCCCTCGCCTGTTTATTGCCTCCAACTCAAAATATTACAACAACATTGCTCCATGCATGCAGACCTGGAGGGGGCGTGGCCTCCAGGTCCACCTGAATTTCGGGAGATTTTCGGGAGAAAATGTGCCCCGGGAGGTTTTCGGGAGAGGCGCTGAATTTCGGGAGTCTCCCGGAAATTCCGGGAGGGTTGGCAAGTATGGCATCAGGCAGCCTCTCGGGGGACATGGTTCGTCAGCAGCGGACAGGTGTGCTGGGAGGAGCTTGAAGTCACGAAAGACACCGCTGAGCCGTTATATAAGAGGGCAGCAGCAGGACAGGTGGGTGTGATCAGGGAGGGAGTGGAAGCAGACAATTCGATTAAGAGGCCCAACAAGGTGATTTACTGCGTCTGCGGCATGCTGGCGGCCCGGCCGTCAGACATTTTGTCTCCTGTTGCTGCGGCAACAGAAATGTGATGAAGGACAACACACCGGCCTATGACAAGTCATGATTTATGGGCATGACTCACATTAAAATACAACAGTGACGTCGTCTTTTGTACTTTTTTTTTTTTTTGCTTTTGAAGACCGTAGCAGAAGATAATTGTTTCTGAAAAATGTTTTTTTAAGCATTCAACTCAAAACGATTAATCAATGAATTATTGTGCAGCTTATTATTACTCTACTAATTGTAGACACAGATGCAAAGCAGGGATAACCTAGTAGAATTGTCGTGATTGAATTATAGGTGTGTGTGTTGGGAGTGTGCATGAGTCTCCTGGCGAGGTTAGGTGAGGGGGGGAGTAAGTAACGAAGCTAAGGTTCCCGCACCTCCGGAGGCGGCCGTGTCCCCAAGGAGTAGCGCTAATGGAGGCCACCCGGGCCTGCCTGATGGATAGATGGCAGCTGTGGCGGCAGCTTGGTTTGCTAACTGCCGAACATGCATGTCTTTTTTTGCCGCGTCATCAGCATTGTGGCTGTTTCCATTAGGAACACCAGCGAATGAGATCCAAAAGTAATAAAAATAAATCAGTTTTAAAAAGATATTAGTGATAATAGTGTCATAGAGGGTGAAGCCTTGCCCTCCCTGTCCCTGCATCCCCAAATGTCACATTCAGAGCTTCACAAAAGTCACTTGAATGCCAGAGAATTTGAATTTTGCTGAGCCTTTTGGTCGCCATGTTTTCCTAACCCCTCCTCCCTCCTTGTATTGTGTGACTGCACTGCAAAAACTGAAATCTAAGTAAGATTAAACATCTCAAATAAGGGTGATATTTGCTTATTTTCTGTCTGATAAGATAATTCTTCTCACTAAGCAGATTTTATTATTGAGTGTTTTACTTGTTTTAAGGGTTTTGGTCCTAAATGATCTCAGTAAGATATTACAGCTTGTTGCTGAGATTTTATGACCTATATTGAGTAAAACATGCTTGAAACTAGAATATCAACTGTTGCAAAGCTTTGTCATTAACACTCACAAGTATAAAACTTCTTTTTTAAAATAATAATTTCTTACTTCATGCGTGGAAAAAAAAAAAATCATGATTTTGACACAAATGTGTCTCATAATTAAAACAGATGACAGCCGAATGGACTTTGCTGTTTTATTTTCAATGAAACAATAGAAAATACGTACTCATATAGTAGTACAGTTGGCACAGTACAGTAAACTGACAGTTAATATTTAAACATTTAACTTGTGACGTTTCAAACGATTTTGAACAGAAATAGTTCATGCACATTCAGATAAATTCTTCAAAATTTTAATTAAAAAAAATTTGGCCGGGGGCCGGGCTGTATATATGTGCACTAATTGACTGAAAGAGCACGCACTTGGCGCAATGATGTCATGTTATCGATGGAAAAATGCATCTTTAGACCATATGATTTGCCTGAGCGGCTAGGAGACCCCGGGAGTAACAAGCGGTTGCCTTGTTGCCTTTCCATTAAAGGGGAACATTATCACAATTTCAGAAGGGTTAAAACCATTAAAAATCAGTTCCCAGTGGCTTATTTTATTTTTCGAAGTTTTTTTCAAAATTTTACTCATCACGCAATATCCTTAAAAAAAGCTTCAAAGTGCCTGATTTTAACCATCGTTATATACACCCGTCCATTTTCCTGTGACGTCACACAGTGATGCCAATACAAACAAACATGGCGCATAGAACAGCAAGCTATAGCGACATTAGCTCGGATTCAGACTCGGATTTCAGCGGCTTAAGCGATTCAACAGATTACGCATGTATTGAAACGGATGGTTGTAGTGTGGAGGCAGGTAGCGAAAACGAAATTGAAGAAGAAACTGAAGCTATTGAGCCATATCGGTTTGAACCGTATGCAAGCGAAACCGACGAAAACGACACGACAGCCAGCGACACGGGAGAAAGCGAGGACGAATTCGGCGATCGCCTTCTAACCAACGATTGGTATGTGTTTGTTTGGCATTAAAGGAAACTAACAACTATGAACTAGGTTTACAGCTTATGGAATACATTTGGCAACAACATGCACTTTGAGAGTGCAGACAGCCCAGTTTTCATCAATTAATATATTCTGTAGACATACCCTCATCTGCTCTCTTTTCCTGGAAGCTGATCTGTCCAGTCCAGTTGGAAATGCATCTGCTTTGAGTGTCGCAGGATATCCACACATTCTTGCCATCTCTGTCGTAGCATAGCTTTCGTCGGTAAAGTGTGCGGAACAAACGTCCAATTTCTTGCCACTTTCGCATTTTTGGGCCACTGGTGCAACTTGAATCCGTCCCTGTTCGTGTTGTTACACCCTCCGACAACACACCGACGAGGCATGATGTCTCCAAGGTACGGAAAACAGTCGAAAAAACGGAAAATAACAGAGCTGATTTGACTCGGTGTTTGTAATGTGTTTGAGAAAATGGCGGATTGCTTCCCGATATGACGTTACGTTGTGACGTCATCGCTCCGAGAGCGAATAATAGAAAGGCGTTAAATTCGCCAAAATTCACCCATTTAGAGTTCGAAAATCGGTTAAAAAAATATATGGTCTTTTTTCTGCAACATCAAGGTATATATTGACGCTTACATAGGTCTGGTGATAATGTTCCCCTTTAAGAAAATGAACTAGTTTTTATTATAAGTTTGCTAATTTTAAGAAATGTAATGCCGAGCGCATATCATTATGTCAAGATAATGGCACTAGAATTTACTTAATTTAAGAATATTTTTCAACATATTGAGCAAAAAGGTCTCTTTTTTTTCTACCAAGAAAAGTGCACTTGTTATTAGTGGGAATATACTTATTTTAAGGTATTTTGGGGTTCATTGAGGTTAGCTAATTTGACTTGTTTTGGAAAGTCTTGACAAGCCGAATTTTCTTGTTCCGTTGGCAGATAATTTTGCTTAGTTCAAATAAAATACCCCTCATTTAAAAAAATGTTTTCTTGTTTTTGAACACTGACTTTTTGCAGTGTGGAAACACAAATAAAAAAAACCACACACACGTGTCCAATAGTCTTAAAGACAAACATTTTTCAGGATTAAACATTTTTCTTATACCGGATGTCTTTTCTCAAGCGAAACCCTTCTATTTGTCCGATTTGGGAACCGCAGTGGACATCTCCAATGGCTGGGTGTTGGGGTCCTGGTCGGGAATCTAAACCTACGCCATCTGCATTAAACGCATCAGCGTGTTCCGTTATGTGCTCCCCCGCTCGTGTTGTCGTCCGTCATCTGTGGTTTATGACTGTATATCTTTTATAATCCACGTGTAGACCAGATTAGTGCGCACCTTCTGATGCGGCAGATTAATGCGTGTGTTACTAAGGCAGCTTTCGTCTACAAGCTATGCTCAAGGTAGACGTGAAAGACACGCACAAACATGCACACACAGAAGGAGTTTGCTGTGATGATGGTTTGGTATTTAGTAGATTCCATTACGAATAGGGATGTACACCAAGCATCAGGATTATTTGGTACCGATTCCTAATTGGGTTGGTAAAGGAGGACCGTTAATATTCTGGACCAATGATTTTTTTTTAAACCAGTTAACCGTCACGTAATTATGACACTGCTGTCAGGTGCCACAGCAACGCATAATAAAGGGACACGGGTAGGACCTGAAAATCAGCTGGGAATAATTAAAAAAATATAGTGTGACGATGCCACATGTTGGCGTTGGCATGATCCCAGGATGCAAAGAAGGTAGGCAAAGTGCAAGCAGGAGGTCCTTTTATCAGGGAGCAGGTAGAATAAAGTAACTCAGTTCTAACAGGAACACAACGAAACACTCTGGTATACAGAAGATAATGAGCCATGCGGAACAAGGAACACAAGTGTTAGGGTTACACAGAGACCAAAACAGGAAATACTACCAAAACAAGAGCACTAGGACAGATAATGATAACAAACACAGGAAAGCACAAAAAGCCCAAACTGTCATGTGGGATATGGGCTGGGCGCTATACCGGTATTATGGTAAATGGTAAATAGGTCGTACTTGTATAGCGCTTTTCTACCTTTTTAAGGAACTCAAAGCGCTTTGACACTATTTTCCACATTCACCCATTCACACACACACATTCACACACTGATGGCGGGAGCTGCCATGCACGGCGCTAACCGGTCCCATCAGGAGCAAGGGTGAAGTGTCTTGCTCAAGGACACAACGGACGTGACCAGGATGGTAGAAGGTGGGGATTGAACCAGTAACCCTCAGATTGCTGTCACGGCCACTCTCCCAACTTCGCCACGCCGTCTAAATTAGAGTTAACACTAGTATATTTTAGAGATATTAAGTTAAAGTTCAGTGGAGGAGTTCAAGTACCTCAGAGTCTTGTTCACGAGTGAGGGAAGAGTGGATCGTGTGGCGTCTTCAGTAATACGGACACTGTATGTTGTGGTGAATAAGGAACTGAGCCAGAAGGCAAAGCTCTCAATTTACCGGTCGATCTACGTTCCCATCCTCACCTATGGTCATGAGCTTTGGGTTATGACCGAAAGGACAAGATCACGGGTACAAGCGGCCGAAATGAGTTTCCTCCGCCGGGTGGCGGGTCTCTCCCTTAGAGATAGGGTGAGAAGCTCTGTCATCCGGGAGGAACTCAGACTAAAGCCGCTGCTCCTCCACATTGGGAGGAGCCAGATGAGGTGGTTCGGGCATCTGCTCAGGATGCCACCCGAACGCCTCCCTAGGAAGGTGTTTAGGGCACGTCCGGCCGGCAGGAGGCCACGGGGAAGACCCAGGACACGTTGGGAAGACTATGTCTCCCGGCTGGCCTGGGAACGCCTCGGGATCCCCCGGGAGGAGCTGGACGAAGTGGCTGGGGAGAGGGAAGTCTGGGCTTCTCTGCTTAGGCTGCTGCCCCCACGACCCGACCTCAGATAAGCGGAAGGAAATGGATGGATGGATGGAAGTTAAAGTTCAAGCACCAATGATTGTCACACACACATATTTGAGACAGTACCATGCCTTTGTTACGGCCGTTTGCTCTTTTCTGCGCCTGACGGACGAAGCACAGGGGCCTTCCTTTTGGCTCAACCCATTCCCTTTGCGTGTTTACGTTGGCCCCTCTGACGCACAATGACGCAACACAACAAACTTTTTAAAAGAAAATGGCGTCTCCGGTGCTGACTTCTTGGTCAGAGTAAGACAGAGTAAAACAACTTGCACTGAGCCTAGTCTATAAAATCCGCTACACCTCCCTGATACCGAAGTACATGTCAAACTACTTCCTTAACGTAAATGACCGCCATAACCACAACACCAGGGGGAGCTCTACTAACCACGTTAAACCCAGATTCCGATCTAACAAAAGTCTTAACTCATTCTCTTTATATGCCACATCAATGTGGAATGCGCTCCCAACAGGTGTAAAAGAAAGGGCATCTCTATCCTCCTTCAAAACCACAATAAAAGTACACCTCCAGGCAACTTCAACCCTAAACTAACACCCTCCCCGGATTGTTGTTAATAATCAAATGTAAACAATCAAATGCAGATATTTTTCTTATACCTTCTGATCTCTCTCTCTCTCTCTATGTCCACTACTTGCTGTACATATCCTACCAAGTCAGACCTACACTGTTTCAATATCCATTTCTCTGTTCTTAATTGTTGATGACTGATGATAACAACCAAACCACCCCCCCCCCCCCCCCCACACACCCCGAATTGTAAATAATGTAAATAATTCAATGTATACACCCTGATGATTATCTTGTGTGATGACTGTATTATGATGATAGTATATATGATAGTATATATCTGTATCATGAATCAATTTAAGTGGACCCCGACTTAAACAAGTTGAAAAACTTATTCGGGTGTTACCATTTAGTGGTCAATTGTACGGAATATGTACTTCACTGTGCAACCTACTAATAAAAGTCTCAATCAATCAATCAAAACCGACTGCATTTGGCTATACAGCCTTATTTACACTTACACCAATTTGCTTGAGAGCCTATATCTCCCCTTGTAGCGACGTTATCACTAATCTCATCTGTTTATGTTGTTCAGTTCTGTTAGCGACCTAGCACAGCAACTAGCAATAGCTCCTCTCTGCTGCTCACTCGGTGTGTCAAATGTTTAGCGACACCTCGGCTTGAAAAAGCCTCTCCACATAGCCAGTGCGGACTAACCTATCATAGCGGCTGGGTGGCTAAAGAATAGTTTCAAACTGGACAGCCGGCGGCCTTCACCGTAGTGAGCGAGTAGAATCTCACTGACCTCACGTTAATGAACAAAATTAACAGAAACTGCTTTGACATAGTAACGGCTAACTAATTACTTTATAAGAATAAACAACACGATATGTTTCTACTTACAAAAATATTCTTGCCATAAAACATTTAGGCAACTGTCAGGATCACGCCGAGTCCCTCTCTCCAGAGATCCTCATCTCCAGTCTATTAACGACACTCAGCTGTCTGCTCATCTGCTCATTGCCTCACAGCCAATCAAACTCGGCCATTCCACACTCACCTGTGACTCATTACCAAACATCTATATATATACCCTCCTCAGCCCAGCTGCCTCAGGCAGTATTGTTTAGCCTGACCACACGGTCCTGTCCGTTTGTAGCGTTTAGCTTTAGTCTTTGTTTGATGCTGAACTATTTTTGCCTTTGACTACGTTTTTGCCTACTCCTTTCTACAAGAGATGTCCGATGATATCGGACTGCCGATATTATCGGCCGATAAATGCTTTAAAAATGTAATATCGGAAATGATAGGTATCGGTTTCAAAAAAGTAAAATTTATGACTTTTTAAAACGCCGCTGTACGGAGTGGTACACGGACGTAGGGAGAAGTACAGAGTGCCAATAAACCTTAAAGGCACTGCCTTTGCGTGCCGGCCCAATCACATAATATCTACGGCTTTTCACACACACAAGCGAATGCAATGCATACTTGGTTAACATCCATACACATCCCACTGAGGGTGGCCGTATAAACAACTTTAACACTGTTACAAATATGCGCCACACTGTGAACCCACACCAAACAAGAATGACAAACACATTTCGGGAGAACATCCGCACCGTAACACAACATAAACGCAACAGAACAAATAACCAGAACCCCATGCAGCACTAACTCTTCCGGGACGCTACAATATACACACCCCACTACCCCCTACCCCCCCATCCCCCACCCCCACACACACCTTAACCCCGCCCCCCCAACCCCGCCCACCTCAACCTCCTCATGCTCTCTCAGGGAGAGCATGTCCCAAATTCCAAGCTGCTGTTTTGAGGCATGTTAAAAAAAATCATGCACTTTGTGACTTCAATAATAAATATGGCAGTACCATGTTGGCATTTTTTTCCATAACTTGAGTTGATTTATTTTGGAAAACCTTGTTACATTGTTTAATGCATCCAGCGGGGCATCACAACAAAATTAGGCATAATAATGTGTTAATTCCACGACTGTATATATCGGTATTGGTTGATATCGGAATCGGTAATTAAGAGTTGGACAATATCGGAATATCAGATATCGGCAAAAAAGCCATTATCGGACATCTCTAGTTAATATTATTAATAAATATATGTAATAGATTTAGGATATATGTTAATAATTTACAATATATTAGCAATTTACAAAATGGATGAATGGATGGATAATAATATACAATTATAGATGTATAAATAATACATTTATTATCGAATCGTAGCCCCTGAAGTATAATCGAATTGTGAGGTGCCCAAAGATACCCACCTCTAATGCTTGGTATCAATATTGGTATTGATCCACCCTTGTTTACAATCAAGAGCTCTAGCATGGCTTATTGTATATTGTGTAGTATTGCATGTTTAGCTAATCATTGTCATCCAGCCCTCCAGTGATAGTGATACCTGTAAGAAACGTAGTTTAGTTGCTGCCATAGTGTCACGACTTGGTCCGGGGTGTTTGCTTTTCCAGGATGCAACGGAAAGTTGGCTCGTGCGAGACGGGAATGGAGGTACATGATTTATTTAATATATCAAAAAAGGAATAAATGAAAGCGCGCACAGTGGCGGAGAATAAACTATGAAAAAACAAAAAGACTATAAACATGGAACTGTCAGGCTTGTCCCTGACAGTTTGACTATGTTTGAGTTTTTTCTCTGTTTGTCTTAGTTTCCTGTCAGCGCTTTTATTTTGTCTTCATTTCCTGAGTGTCTCCCTGAGTGCTGCTTCCCCTCAGCTGTGGCTGATTGGCACCTGGCCACACCTGGTGTCAATCAGCCAGCTACTATTTAAACCTGCCTTCTCCTCCAGTCATGGCTGGATCATTGTCGTTCCTACCTGTCGTGTCGTTGTTTGCTGTATGCTGTCATCACTACCTGTCGTGTCATTGCCAATGTCATTGTAGTGTCTACCTGTCCTTGTCGCTGTCGTCATAGCGGTAAGCTGTTCCTTATAGCTATTTACGGTTGGTTTCTCCTAGCTTCTTGTTTTCCTGTTAGCCAGATCCTGTTAGCCGTTTGCTATTTCCAGTTTTTCTGTTTTCTGGTTCCTGTTTCCATTTTGCCTGTTCCTAGTTTGTGTTTTTACTTTATTTTGAACATTAAATCATGTTTTCCCGTATCACGCCTTCCGCCTTCTCTGCATCTTGGGGTTCGTCACCTACAAACTCTGACAGGAACCAAAACTTACTGTGACAAGGGACATGAAGCAGGATCATAGAGGAATGGACAGAGCATAAATGTGGTGCGGTATGGGGTGCGAGGTCGTCAGAAAAACAAACTGAAAAACACTGAGCTTAAATACTACAGACATGATTAACGAAAACAGGTGCGTGACTCAAGACGTGAAACAGGTGCGTGACGTGACAGGTGAAAACTAATGGTTGCTATGGTGACAAGACAAGGGAATGAAAAGCCAGAAACTAAACAAAACATGACTTAAAACAAAACATGATTACACAAACATGACACATAGATCTGAGGATTAGTGACTTAGAAGCGGCTTAGCACTGTGAAGGGAAGGCTACTTGCTCGCAAGGATGCAACATTGCTTTGAGGACACGCCATTGCAAAATTTGCGGGACACAGCTAGAATGTGCCATCAACGTGCATTATCACGATACAGCAATTGATTTCAAATCTACAGTATCTATCCAAATCTCTTTCTTGTGTTAATAAACAGTTGTTCCATGCCTGACCGTGGTAAACAAACTTCCTGTTTGAGATGAGTGATGTTTAGGATAGAAAGCCAGCTCAACTATGACTCAAGGGGAATCAAACATGCAACCCTTTGCTCATAAGCCTCATTTTTAACCCCTCATCCACATCTCCCCGACTGAAAAGCATCAGTATGCTTTAAACGTGTGCTTATTTATATTCCACAATCCACAGTGAGACGTCCCGAAGGCAGAACAGAGCCGGGTGGTGACGGACAGGAGAAGATAAACAGGAAGTAGCTGCTATCCACTTTTAACCTCCACTTCCTCAGACGTCACTTCCCCCCTGCCAGCACCTCACTTACTCGTATGTCACTTCCTGTTGTGTGCCATGGTTTTGTTTTGTCGATGTAGGTTAAAGGTGATCATAAATGCACCGCATGGCTTTTTATGTGACATTTGGCTAAATAATGTTGCATTGTTTAAAACAGCTTCTGACTGTGAAGCTTTATACTGAAAGGACTAGACAGGAAGTGACTGTACCCTTTGGTGGATTGTATCAATCGGCAATCAGCTGTTTTGCGTTTAACTCAACTTGAAGAAATGAATGTAAAATCCACTAAAATACTGCAGATGGCCAACATATTGTTTTGTGTGGTTCACGTTGGTGAATCATGTTGTTGTCATGCACGCCATTAACACCACGCCTTTTGTGCATTGTTAAAGGGGAACATTATCACAATTTCAGAATGGTTAAAACCATTAAAAATCAGTTCCCAGTGGCTTATTATATTTTTCGAAGTTTTTTTTCAAAATTTTACCCATCACGCAATATCCCTAAAAAAAGCTTCAAAGTGCCTGATTTTAACCATCGTTATAAACACCCGTCCATTTTCCTGTGACGTCACATAGTGAAGCCAACACAAACAAACATGGCGGAAAGAACAGCAAGCTATAGCGACATTAGCTCGGATTCAGACTCGGATTTCAGCGGCTTAAGCGATTCAACAGATTACGCATGTATTGAAACGGATGGTTGTAGTGTGGAGGCAGGTAGCGAAAACGAAATTGAAGAAGAAACTGAAGCTATTGAGCCATATCGGTTTGAACCGTATGCAAGCGAAACCGACGAAAACGACACGGCAGCCAGCGACACGAGAGAAAGCGAGGACAAATTCGGCGATCGCCTTCTAACCAACGATTGGTATGTGTTTGTTTGGCATTAAAGGAAACTAACAACTATGAACTAGGTTTATAGCATATGAAATACATTTGGCAACAACATGCACTTTGAGAGTGCAGACAGCCCAATTTTCATCAATTAATATATTCTATAGACATACCCTCATCCGCTATCTTTTCCTGAAAGCTGATCTGTCCAGTTTTGGAGTTGATGTTAGCAGGCCAGGGAAGCTAGGGTCGATAGGGGGTTTAGCTCGCTCGTCTGCGGGAACAAACTGCCGCCATTGCTTGCCGTGCTACCGAGGTCCTTTGTCCCTGAATTGCTCACACACTCCGGCAGATTCAATGGGTGTCTGGCGGCAGATTTCTTTGACTTTATCGTTGGAAATGCATATGCTTTGAGTGTCGCAGGATATCCACACATTCTTGCCATCTCTGTCGTAGCATAGCTTTTGTCGGTAAAGTGTGCGGAACAAATGTCCAATTTCTTGCCACTTTCGCATCTTTGGGCCACTGGTGCAACTTGTATCCGTCCCTGTTCGTGTTGTTACACCCTCCGACAACACACCGACGAGGCATGATGTCTCCAAGGTACGGAAAACAGTCGAAAAAACGGAAAATAACAGAGCTGATTTGACTCGGTGTTTGAGAAAATGGCGGATTGCTTCCCGACGTGACGTCATCGCTCCAAGAGCGTATATTAGAAAGGCTTTTAATTCGCCAGAATTCACCCATTTAGAGTTCGGAAATCGGTTAAAAAAAAAAAAGGTCTTTTTTCTGCAACATCAAGGTATATATTGACGCTTACATAGGTCTGGTGATAATGTTCCCCTTTAAGCATCCTGGTGACACTTGACATATTTAACATTTTGTATTTTGTGATAAATATACATTAAATATTTTTAATAATAAAGCAGGAAAACAGTGTGACTGTCCCTTTAAGAGGTCTTGCAGCTGCTTACTGTGTTAAAGTCTGGTCACATCCAGTCGTAGACAGACAACTTCACTGATGCACACGCGTATATACACACACACAGTGGGGTAATTGTCTGTTGGGGGCTTGGCGGTCTTCCCGTGCTGCACAGCTGCACTGGGTCAACACGTGCACACGTATGTGCACACAAGCACGCACATTGTAACAGTGGTGTCATCATGCTTGTTTGCTGAGCACCTTAAATTTGTCACGTTGTCATAATGACACATGTTTGCTCACCTGTAGCAGCCAGTCATCACATCATGATGACATCAGATAGGAATATTGGCCAAACTCTTATTTTGGCCAGATGCTCTCTTCGGGTGTGGGCTATTCTGCCACGCTACCTTCCTCGACCTTTGACCCAGATGCGGCTGAGTCACTTTTTTTTTGCGGTGTGCCACCCAACAGTGACCCTAAACAGGAAGTCAGTGGTGCATGTGGGCCAAGGATCGTGCTCGCTTTGTTCCGACCAGGAAGCGATAACAGGCAGTTTAATTTTTCACTTTCAAAACATGTGACTAACTCCAGTGTGTATATATTTATATCCATCCATTTTCTACTACTTGTCCCTTTCGGGGCCAAAGGGGGGCTGGAGCCTATCCCAGCTGCACTTGGGCGGAAGGCAGAGTACACCTTGGCCAAGTCGCCACCTCATTGGGCCAACACAGACAACCAATCACATTCACATTCACACGCTAATATATATATATATATATATATATATATATATATATATATATATATATATAAATTAATATACACATACACACACCACACACACACACATATTATATATATATATATATATATATATATATATATATATATATAAATATATATACAGTGGGGCAAAAAAGTATTTAGTCAGCCACCAATTGTGCAAGTTCTCCCACCTAAAATGATGACAGAGGTCTGTAATTTTCATCATAGGTACACTTCAACTGTGAGAGACAGAACGTGAAAAAAAAATCCAGGAATTCACATTGTGGGATTTTTAAAGAATTTATTTGTAAATTATGGTGGAAAATAAGTATTTGGTCAATAACAAAAATTCAACTCAATACTCTGTAATATAACCTTTGTTGGCAATAACAGAGGTCAAACGATTACTATAGGTCTTTACCAGGTTTGCACACACAGTAGCTGGTATTTTGGCCCTTTCCTCTATGCAGATCTTCTCGAGAGCAGTGATGTTTTGGGGCTGTCGCCGAGAAACACAGACTTTCAACTCCCTTCACAGATTTTCTATGGGGTTGAGGTCTGGAGACTGGCTAGGCCACTCCAGGACTTTGAAATGCTTCTTACGGAGCCACTCCTTCGTTGCCCGGGCGGTGTGTTTGGGATCATTGTCATGCTGGAAGACTCAGCCACGTTTCATCTTCAAAGCTCTCACTGATGGAAGGAGGTTTTGGCTCAAAATCTCACGATACATGGCCCCATTCATTCTTTCCTTAACACGGATCAGTCGTCCTGTCTCCTTAGCAGAAAAACAGCCCCAAAGCATGATGTTTCCACCCCCATGCTTCACAGTGGGTATGGTGTTCTTGGGATGCAACTCAGTATTCTTCTTCCTCCAAACACGACGAGTTGAGTTTATACCAAAAAGCTGTGGACAGGTGTCTTTTATACAGATAACGAGTTCAAACAGGTGCCATTAATACAGGTAACGAGTGGAGGACAGAAGAGCTTCTTAAAGAAGAAGTTACAGGTCTGTGAGAGCCAGAGATCTTTCTTGTTTGATGTGACCAAATACATATTTTCCAACATAATTTACAAATAAATTCTTTAAAATTCCTACAATGTGAATTCCTGGATTTTTTTTCACATTCTGTCTCTTACAGTTGAAGTGTACCTATGATGAAAATTACAGACCTCTGTCATCATTTTAAGTGGGAGAACTTGCACAATCGGTGGCTGACTAAATACCTTTTTGCCCCACTGTATATACCTTTTGGATTAACTCGCTGGAATATAAAGACAATATACTGTAACATACATCCATAAATGTGGATGCATATGCAAAAGTGCAATATATTTATCTGTACAGTAATCTATTTATTTATATCTGAACGTTATTGATTTTTTTATCCTGCACTACCATGAGCTAATGCAACGAAATGTCGTTCTTATCTATACTGTAAAGTTGAAATTTGAATGACAATAAAAAGAAAGTCTAAGTCTAATATATATTTTTTGTATTTTTTTAAATTTATTTGTTTTTTTTAAATTGTTTTATTTATTTATTTATTTATTTTTAATATATACTTGCATACAGAGCATCCACAAAGTATTCACAGCGCTTCAGTTTTTCTGCATTTTTTTTATGTTACAGCCTTATTACCAAATGGAATAAATTATTTTTTTGTTGCTCAGAATTCTACACACAATAATACCCCATAATGACAATGTGGCAACGTTTTTTTTTAGGCTTTTTTTTCAAATTTATTTGAAATAAACTTAAATTGCACGTACATAAGTATTTACAGCCTTTGCCATGAAGCTTAAAAGTGAGCTCAAATTCATCTTGCTTCAACTAATCATCCTTGAGTCCACCTGTGGTAAATTCATTTGGTTGGACATGATTTGGAGAGGCACATACCTGTCTATATTGCTTTGATTTTAAAGACTTCACATCCGGCTCATGTCCCGCCCGTTATATATGCTTGGTGGCCAAGCTAGCGCTGTTCTTATTGGGTACTAGGCGCCATACTTGGGAAAAAAAATGCCCTATGCATGCGTTATCGGGTGTACGAATTAATCAAATCGCAAAAAAGATAAACATTTCTTCGGAGTTCCTTGAGAGGTAATCAAAAAGGCCGCAACAATGCAAGATTTTTCGAAAAAACGGCGAGTAAAGCAGCCAAGGGAGCAGAGTCAAATAATGCATGAGTTTGCAGTGATCACTTCGTTAAAGGTTTGTTTGACATACTTTTAACATTTATTATTTCCAATTTAAGTATTATTTTAATATGATTTGTATTTCTTAAACATGTTTGCTACAAGTTTTTCGAAAAGCATGAACTCGGCGAGTCTAAAAGAAAGCAAACGTGCACAAAACCTAAAAGTTTTGAGTTTTTAGCAAAGGCAGCAATCGTAAATAATTCAGCACATACACAATGTTGCCATCTATAAGTATATTTTGATAAAGACGGGGAAAAACACGCTACTCGTAAACGGCACCTGCAACAGCAACAAACATGGCAGTACACGAAGTTAAATCATGAAATGCAACCTTACCCGAGCAAAAACGATGCATATTTATCCGAAAGAGTTTCGATACTAATTCCCTTGACCCAACCACACACTAATAAGTTGTAGACCTCCATGCTTTTCCAAGTTTCTATCTGTTTTGTCGTGTAAAATGGTGTCTAGAGCTCAATAGTTTGATGTGTCTGGGAAGGCGACCGACGTATAATCCTTTATCACTCGACAAAATCTTTCTTTTGATAAAGTATATGTATAGATTATATTGCATAGTTTGCATTTTTGACCGTATCTGCTTTTTTCAGAAATATTTAAGCCTCTTTTGTACTCAGATAATTTGCGCTTTGCTTGCTGTACCACAGTCATTTTGGCTGGGTTGACCACCACTGGTTTTTACTTTTGGGAAGCAGTCACGTGTCAGAATACAAGCAATATAAGGTCCCACACTTGACAGTGCATGGCAGAGCACAAACCAAGCATGAAGCATGAATTGTTTGTAGACCTCTGAGACAGGATTGTGTTGAGACACAAATCTGGGGAAGGGTACAAAAAAATATCTGCTGTTTTGAAGGTCCCAACGAGCATAGTGGCCTTCATCATTCGTAAATGTAAGAAGTTTGGATCCACCAGAACTCTTACTAAAGCTGGCCAGTAGTCTAAACTAAGGTATTGGGGGAGAAGGGCCCTACTCAGGGAGGTGACCAAGAACCGTATTTTCACTCTGTCAGAGCTACAGCATTCCCCTGTGGAGAGAGGAGAAACTTCCAGAGGGAAAACCATCTCTGCAGCAATCCACCAATCAGGCCAATATGGTAGAGTGGCCAGGCGGAAGCCATTCTTACGTGAATGTTTGCCAAAATGCACCTGAAAGACCCTCAAACCATGAGAAACTAAATTATCTGGTCTGATGAGACAAAGATTGAACTCTTTGGCATGAATGCCAGGCGTCATTTTTGGAGCAAACCAGGCACCGCTCATCACCAGGCCATTCATTCCAATAGTGTAGCATGGTGGTGGCAGCATCATGCTGTGGGGATGTTTTTCAGCAGAAGGAACTGAGAGACTAATCAGGATAGAGGGAAAGATGATTGCAGAAATGTACAGAGACATCCTGAATAAAAACCTGCTGTAGAGCGCTCTTGAACTCAGACTGGGGAGACGGTTCATCTTTCAGCAGGACAACGACCCTAAGCACACAGCCAAGATATCAAAAGAATGGCTTCAGGACAAGTCTGTAAATGTCCTTGAGTGGCCAGAGCCCAGACTTGAATCCCATTGAACATATCTGGAGAAATCATAAAAGTGCTCTGCATCGACGCTTCCCATCCAACCTGATAGGAATGGTCGGAATTGCCCAAAGATAGGTGTGCCAAGCTTGTGGCATTGTATTACCAAAGGTGCATCAACAAAGTGTTATGATCCGTAGCCCGGATCATGTTTTGACTTCCTCAGTCCTGTTTTCTGCACCCCTGAGTTTGTGTTTTTCAGTTACCATGGGTGCTTATTGGTTTCACCTGCCTCTGATTAGTATTCGGCACGCTCACCTGCTGCCAAGCACTAATCAGAGAGCTATTTAGAACTGCCTTTTCCGGTCAGTCAGAGTGGCTTCCTAGTATGCTACACGCAACAGTTAACAACGGTATTTTGATTCCTTTTGAATGCTACGCAACACTCCTTCTTTGTATGCTAGCTCCCACGCTAGCCTCCTCAGCTTTGCCTCGTGTGCTATGAGCACGCTTTTGGTTTTTTCCTGCCTAATTTATTGTTAAAATAAATCATTTTCTACCTTCACACTGTGTCCGGAGTCCGTCTGCATCTTGGGAGGACAACCCCCGCATAGCTCGGTTGGGCGGCATAGCTCGGTTGGTAGAGTGGCCGTGCCAGCAACTTGAGGGTTCCAGGTTCGATTCCCGCTTCCGCCATCCTAGTCACTGCCGTTGTGTCCTTGGGCAAGACACTTTACCCACCTGCTCCCAGTGCCACCCACACTGGTTTGAATGTAACTTAGATATGGGGTTTCACTATGTAAAGCGCTTTGAGTCACTAGAGAAAAGCGCTTTATAAATCTAATTCACTTCACTTCACTTCACAATGCGACCCGATCGTTACACAAAGTTTTGAACAAAAGCTGTGAATTTTTATTTACATGTAAGTTCTTACTCTTTTTAATACATTTTAAAAGCTCTAAAAAAAACTTTTGACATTGTCATTATGGAGTAATGCATGTAGAATTTTGAGGGCAAAATAAATTCATCCCATTTTGAAATACATGAACATATGTGGAAAAAGTGAAGCGCTGTGAATACTTTTCCGATGCACTATGTATATGTTATAATGTTTTTACTTTTTTTTTTTTTACCTACATACGTATGCTTACTTGGTATCATTTAAACACACACACAGACAAAGGGGAGCAATCAGCCCATCTCCCAAGACATCATCCGTCTAATTGTGCCTACCTGCTACGCTGTTAATGTGATGCTGATTGCAGCAGTAAGGTGTCTCATCTGCGCTGATTGGGACATTCTGTTTTTCTTTTCAGTGCCAAACTTGAACGGCGGCCTGGAGGCCAGTTCAGACTCGGACGATGACGACAAGCTACATATTGTGGAGGAGGACAGTCTGCTGGAGCCGGATGTTGCCAATGCCAAGGCAAAGGAAACCCGTGGCGGTGCCGCCAGACTATTACCACAAAACGGCTTCTGGAAAGGAGGTAAGACATTACCATAGAAAAGTCTTTCAGCAATGGAGCTTCAGGACTAGGGATGTCTCGATCCGATATTTGGATCGAATCGGCTGCCGATATTTGCCAAAAATTGCGTATCGGCAAGGCATGGGAAAATGCCGATCCAGATCCAGTTTAAAAAAAAACTCCGGTCCGTGTTTTCCAACGCACCGATTTAAATAATACATTCCACTTTTCTGCTGCTTCCTAATTTCCGTTCCGCCTTTTTCCAGCACACCTTCAACACATCCATAGGTCTGTGAATTCTCACGCAGTTGCTTTTAGCTGCTGGCATTACACGACAGGCTCTTCTCACTCTTTCCTGTGTCTCCCTCTCACAGACAGCAAGTGCACCTTCTTACACACGTCACATACTGTCACGTCATACGTCACATACGTATACGCCCTCTTCGAGCAGAGAGGTAGCAGCATGGCTAACGTTAGCTGTGATGCTAGCGCAGCCGTGCGAGCAACGCTCCCTCTAAGGTGCTCGCCTGTGCAATTGCGCACTGTTTAAGCGTCCTCTGCGCATAGCAAATCTATGCCACGCACAAAATCAAATAAAAAAATAAGCGCATAACAATTTTCGACACACGGACACGAAAGAGAAAACAGTTTTCGTCATCATTGTTCAAATATTGTGACGTCTGTCGAGACGCCTATCTCCATTCGGTGCCACACGTCCACACCATCAAAATGCCGAGGCAATAATTTCCACATCAACACCGTATGAAAAAATTAGTGATTTTTTTAGTTGTGATTTCCTTCTCTGCAAGTTTAAAAGTAGCATATATTAATGCAGTATGAAGAAGAATGTTTTAATGTAGACATGCAAGCCTTGAAAGAAAATTTTGAAAATCAAGACTACATTTCCTGCAAATCTACCCTATATTTTAACTTTAGATTTATTCTCATATCAAACTCTTTTGGCTGTCTTTTTGACACTTACATCCGGCGCCCCCCTCCACACCCTGGATTATAAATAATGTAAATAATTCAATGTGATTATCTTGTGTGATGACTGTATTATGATGATAGTATATATCTGATAGTATATATCTGTATCATGAATCAATTTAAGTGGATCCCGACTTAAACAAGTTGATAAGCTTATTGGGGTGTTACCATTTAGTGGTCAATTGTACGGAATATGTACTTCACTGTGCAACCTACTAATAAAAGTCTCAATCAATCAATCAAAACACATAGAATCATCATACTGCTGTGATTATATGCATCAAGTGTTCATTCAAGGCTAAGGCAAAATATCGAGATATATATTGTGTATCGCAATATGGCCTTAAAATATCGCAATATTAAAAAAAGGCCATATCGCCCAGCCCTAGTTCAATGATGCCATTTCTGTTTGTCATGTATAATTTTGTCTATTTTGTGTTTATCCTTGAATAAACAGGTCAGTTTCTTGTTACCAACCATTGTGTATTATTCAAACTCCCCTAATTCAGCTGGCTAGTTGTTATCAAGAGTACTAAAACCCTTTTCAACATGATTCTGACAACTAAGTACCGTATTTTCCGCACTATAAGGCGCACCGGATTATTAGCCGCACCTTCAATGAATGGCATATTTCATAACTTTGTCCACCAATAAGCCGCCCCGGACTATAAGCCGCGCCTACGCTGCGCTAAAGGGAATGTCAAAAAAACAGTCAGATAGGTCAGTCAAACTTTAATAATATATTAAAAACCAGCGTTCTAACAACTCTGTTCACTCCCAAAATGTACGCAAATGTGCAATCACAAACATAGTAAAATTCAAAATAGTGCAGAGCAATAGCAACATAATGTTGCTCGAACGTTAATGTCACAACACACAAAATAAACATAGCGCTCACTTTCTGAAGTTATTCTTCATTCGTAAATCCTTCGTCTTCGGTGTCCGAAGTGAAAAGTTGGGCAAATTTACGATCCACTGGCAGATGTTGGCGTCGTCTGGCGCTGCCTCCTCGTCTTAGTGAAGGTGTGTTCGCCTTCTGTCATCCATTGTTCCCACGCAGTTAGCAGTCTAGCTTCGAATGCCCTGTTGACACCAATATCTAGCGGCTGGAGGTCTTTTGTCAATCCACCCGGAATGACGGCGAGTATTGAATTAAGCGCGTAAGTAAGCGTGTCTCTTAATGTGCTGTTATGAGCTAGCAAATATAACAACTACACTACCCAGCATGCAACGATAGTTACGAGCATGCGCGGTAGCCCTGAGAAGCGTTGTATGCTGGCAGTTAGAATGTGGTTATGAGCACGCTGTGAGTAAACGTTGAGAACTCAGTTAACACGCCTCGTCTGCATTATTTATAATTAGACAGACAACACACTTAATAGGAGCCATTTTGGGGTCTTTACATAAACACACAAATGGAAATGAAACGTCACATATCCCAGCATGCACCGCGCGCTTCTTCGTCATCCACTGTTCCCACGCAGTTAGCAGTCTAGCTTCGAATGCCCTGTTGACACCAATATCTAGCGGCTGGAGGTCTTTTGTCAATCCACCCGGAATGACGGCGAGTATTGAATTAAGCGCGTAAGCGTGTCTCTTAATGTGCTGTTATGAGCTAGCAAATATAACAACTACACTACCCAGCATGCAACGATAGTTACGAGCATGCGCGGTAGCCCTGAGAAGCGTTGTATGCTGGCAGTTAGAATGTGGTTATGAGCACGCTGTGAGTAAACGTTGAGAACTCAGTTAACACGCCTCGTCTGCATTATTTATAATTAGACAGACAACACACTTAATAGGAGCCATTTTGGGGTCTTTACATAAACACACAAATGGAAATGAAACGTCACATATCCCAGCATGCACCGCGCGCTTCTTCTACGGGGAAAAAAAGATGGCGGCTGTTTACCGTAGTTGCGAGACCTAAACTTTATGAAAATGAATCTTAATATTTATCCATATATAAAGCGCACCGGGTTATAAGGCGCACTGTCAGCTTTTGAGAAAATTTGTGGTTTTTAGGTGCGCCTTATAGTGCGGAAAATACGGTAGGCTAAATAACTTTAAACTTTAATACATGCTCGGATAGGCCAGTATCGGTCAGTATCGGTATCGGTCAGTATCGGTATCGGATCGGAAATGCAAAAACAATATCGGTATCGGATCGGAAGTGCAAAAACCTGGATCGGAACATCCCTATTCAGGACCTCTTACATTTTTTCCCAATTCATTTATGTACAGTTGTGTTCAAAATAATAGCAGTCCCACATCACTAGCAAGATACATCACTGTTTTTGTTAGAATTTCAACTTCTACACGGCAAGTAAGTTTCTAGAATGTTTAGTAAAGGTATAGAAAACCAACAGACCCAACAGGCATGACGTGCATGCTGCTGATTCTGTGAAACTGAATAATTTACTGAAAGGGGCGTGTTCAAAAAAATAGCAGTGCGTAGTTCAATTAGTGAGGTCATTGATTATGTGGGAAAAAAAGGTGTCAAACAAGTGGCCCTTATTTAAGGATCGAGGCAACTGACGCTGTATATGCTGGCTGTGCAATTTGTCCTTGGAAAAACAGAGTAAAATGGGTCGTTGAAGACACTGTTCAGAAGAAGAGCGTTCTTTGATTAAGAAATTAATAAAAGAGGGGAAAACCTATAAAGAAGTGCAGAAAACGATAGGCTGTTCAGCTAAAATGATATCAAACGCTTTAAAATGGCAGCCAAAACCAAAAAGGCGAGGAAGAAAAAGAAAAAAAGACTATTGGAATGGATGGGAGAATAACCAAAATGGCAAAGGCTCAGCCAATGATCAGGTCCAGGAGGATGAAAGAAGATTTAAGATGGCATGTGAGTACTGTAACGATCAGAACATGTCTACGTGAAGCCAAGCTACCAGCAAGAAGCCCCCACAAAGTCCCATTGTTAAAAAAAAAAGACGTGCTGAAGCGGTTACAATTTGCCAAAGAACACATTGACTGGCCTAAAAATAAATGGTGTAATATTTGGGGACTGGTGAGAGTAAGATTGTTCTTTTTGGATCTAAGGGCCACAGACAGTTTGTCAGACGTCCTGCAAACACTGAATTCAAGCCACAGTACACAGTGAAGACGGTGAAGCATGGTGGTGCAAGCATCATAATATGGGGATGTTTCTCGTACTATGGTGTTGGTCCTAATTATCGCATACCAGGGATCATGGATCAGTTTGAGTACATCAGAATACTGGAAGAAGTCATGTAGTCATGAGGAAATGCCCTTGAAATGGGTGTTTCAACAAGACAATGACCCCAAACACACCAGCAAGCGAGCAAAATCATGTTTCCAAACAAACAGAATTCAAGTAATGGAGAGGCCTGCACAATCCCCGAACCCTAATCCCATTGAAAACTTGTGGCCTGACATAAAAAATGCTGTTTATGAGGCAAAACCAAAAAATGCAGAGGAATTGTGGAACGTAGTACAAATGTCCTGGGCTGCAATACCTGTTGACCGGTGCCAGAAGTTGGTCGACTCCATGTGCCACAGATGTGAAGCAGTTATCAAAAACCGTGGTTATGCAACTAAATTATAGTTAATAATTCGAAGGAAAGTTGAATCTGCAAGCCTTTCTTAGTTTATACCAGTGGTTCTTAACCTTGTTGGAGGTACCGAACCCCACCAGTTTCATATGCGCATTCACCGAACCCTTCTTTAGTGAAAAATAAAATGTTTATTTTTTTTCTCAAATTCAAGACAAAGTTATGTTTTTGGTAACACTTTAGTATGGGGAACATATTCTAAGTAACAAAGACTTAATTTAGAGTTTTTTGGACACTAGGGGAACATATTCTAAGTAACAAAGACTTAATTTAGAGTTATTTAGTTAGGGTTAGGGTTAGAGGGTTAGGGCCAGGGTTAGACAGTTAGGGTTATAACAAGGCCATGCCAAATAAGGCATTAATAAGTACTTAATAATGACTAGTTAAGAGCCAATATGTTACTAATTTGCATGTTAATAAGCAACTAATTAATGGTGAATATGTTCCCCATACTAAAGTGTTACCATGTTTTTTTACTGGTGCACAACATGAACCGTGCATGAACATCACCTTGTTCAAAGAACAAAACCAACACAGTGCATAAACTCACAACAAATTACTCACCTGCAAATTAGTCTGTATTCTGCCGTTGCCGTATCCGTAATACACCGATATGGAGAAGTTTTTATTTACACGATGAGTCAGGCGTGTTTTGACCTCCACCGAACCCCTGAGCCCGACTCACCGAACCCCTAAGGTTCGATCGAACCCAGGTTAAGAACCACTGGTTTATACAGTATATTTGAGTTTTGTAAAAAAAGATGTCAACACTGCTATTTTTTTGTTTTATATTTCTTGACTTTCTGTAAAATATTGACAAATTAAATTACTTTTTTCCAATTTTCTGGATTTGAAATAGAATGTGCAGTGTCCCCAATGCATTTGTGTTCATTAAAATACAATTTATTTGAATAAGTTTGAGGTTTACTCACCTTTTTAAACACACTGCTATTATTATGAACATAAACTGTATGTCATGTACCTACGTTGGTACCTATAAAGGCATTATAACAACACCTGGTCTGCCAGAGCATAAGAGGACACAGCAGGAGTTGCCAATTTAGCAATTATTTAGAATAATCAGCCCTATTTTCAAAAAAAGCGCAGAAAATCTGAAAAGACTGACATAATCGCTCGAATTGCTCTTCTTAACGACCAGCATGAATTTACCATGAATTGATTAACGAGGACCCCGACTTAAACAAGTTGAAAAACTTATTCGGGTGTTACCATTTAGTGGTCAATTGTACGGAATATGTACTGTACTGTGCAATCTACTAATAACAGTTTCAATCAATCAATCAATCAAAGCAGGTGCTGCTGTGCCCCACTCCTTTCATCTAAAAGCAGTCACAGACAACCATGATTATAATGACAGAAGAAATATTATGTGTAGTTATTAGGGATAGGAAGATTAACAGGTCGGACATGCGTATGCAAGATATGGCTGCATCGGTAGAGCAGCTTTAAATCACTTCTGTTTAGGTGGAAAAATCAAGGTGCATCAGGTTTTACCTCGTATTGAATAAAGAAAACAATTTTAATGTGTTTTAACAAAAACCTAACCAATAATTAGCCAAATTGCGTTTATAACTTCCTTTTAGTTTACGCGACAGGAATCATGTGTAGGCCTGTGCATGCAACAACAATAAAAAGGCAAGCATGTAACTACATGGAATCAGTGTCGTCTAGACACATTTGAATCGTGATACATATTAATCAGAATGTAGATGGTGCGTCAAAAAGTTGTTCTGTCAAAAGTTGGTCGCGGTGAAGATAGCATCAAGATTGGCCGCCGTGTTGCTGTTAGCATTGTAACCAGGAACCCGAAAACAGACGTCTCGCTTGGTAAATATCTTTATCAATTGCCACAACATAATAATCGAGAGTAAGACAAATATTGCATAGTAATTAGAGATGTCCGATAATGGCTTTTTTACCGATATCTGATATTCCGATATTGTCCAACTCTTAATTACCGATTCCGATATCAACCGATCCCGATATATACAGTCGTGGAATTAACACATTATTATGCCTAATTTTGTTGTGATGCCCCGCTGGATGCATTAAACAATGTAACAAGGTTTTCAAAAATAAATCAACTCAAGTTATGGAAAAAAATGCCAACATGGCACTGCCATATTTATTATTAAAGTCACAAAGTGTATTTTTTTTTTTTTTTTTTAACATGCCTCAAAACAGCAGCTTGGAATTTAGGACATGCTCTCCCTGAGAGAGCATGAGGAGGTTGAGGTGGGCGGAGTTGGGGGGAGAAGCGTTGGGGTAGGGGGTAGCAGGGTGTGTATATTGTAGCGGGAAGAGTTAGTGCTGCAAGGGGTTCTGGGTATTTGTTCTGTTGTGTTTATGTTATGCTATGGTGCGGATGTTCTCCCGAAATGTGTTTGTCATTCTTGTTTGATGTGGGTTCACAGTGTGGCGCATATTTGTAACAGTGCTAAAGTTGTTTATACGGCCACCCTCAGTGTGACCTGTATGGCTGTTGACCAAGTATGCATTGCATTCACTTGTGTGTGTGAAAAGCGTAGGTATTATGTGATTGGACCGGCACGCAAAGGCGGTGCCTTTAAGGTTTATTGGCGCTCTGTACTTCCCCCTCCGTCCGTGTACCGCTACGTACAGGGGCGTTTTAAAAAGTCATACATTTTACTTTTTGAAACCAATACCGATAATTTCCGAACCCATACCGATAATTTCCGATATTACATTTTAAAGCATTTATCGCCCGATAATATCGGACATCTCTAATAGTAATATATATGAGACTTGACATATAATATAACACCTAAATGCCAAAAATATGTAAAAAATATGAATAAATCTGCAATGCAGTGAAGCCACAAAATTTTAAGTGTGATGTGGTAACTAATCGAATCGCCAATCGATGGAGAGGTATATTAAATTAATCGACTCGTGAATTGTGAATCAAGGTTAGTTTTATCAAGATATATATCTTGTCTTGTAATTTTTTTCGCTTCTCATTTTTTTTACATGGTCAATTATTCACGAGACGTCACTCCCTTCCCAAATGTGTTTAAATTCCACCTACAGTAGTGAGTAAATAACATGTAGAAAAAGTGGAGTTTTCCTCCTACTTAACGGGAATAAGCAGACCAGATTCCCCAACGTGTTCCAACAAAGTACAATACTTTTGTCTAAAATGTCTTGCTGAGATGGAGAATTAAGATTCAGGGTCAACTCAAGACTCCAACCTCCCATCGATTCATTCATTGATGCAGTACGAGATCGCCGCTCTGGGTTGCGATGTTCTGGTGTAAGGAGTGCTGGATCAGCATGTAAGGAACAAGGAGGGGGGCAGCTAAAGACAAGGCGAGGAAATTAAGCGCACTAAGGTAAAGTCGTGAATCAAAGCTGCTGCTGCTGGCAGTCATGCAGAGTTTTTTTTTACTGTGATCTTTCTTGAAAGTAAAGCTTCTGCGGGAACATTCCTCTGGCGCTACACCTTCTTTCTCCACTTGTGGACACACTTCTTAGGACCTAATCCTCCAGGGGTAATGTTGTAGTGTCACTAAATTGGTGCTGCCATTTTTGTTCAGTGATTAAAATTCACACCGCAGACCAGAGAGACGTCGGGTATCTTATTTAGGTCTTGATCCATTCTAAAATGTTCACCTCAAGGTGCATTCAAGAAACGCTAATTGTCAAGAAACTAGAGTAGTACCTCAAGATATGAGTTTAATTGGTTCTAAGATTAAGATTGGGGCAGCACGGTGGAAGACGGGTTAGTGCATCTGCCTCACAATACGAAGGTCCTGAGTAGTCCTGGGTTCAATCCCGGGCTCGGGATCTTTCTGTGTGGAGTTTGCATGTTCTCCCAGTGACTGCGTGGGTTCCCTCCGGGTACTCCGGCTTCCTCCCACCTCCAAAGACATGCACCTGGGGATCGGTTGATTGGCAACACTAAATTGGCCCTAGTGTGTGAATGTGAGTGTGAATGTTGTCTGTCTATCTGTGTTGGCCCTGCGATGAGGTGGCGACTTGTCCAGGGTGTACCCCGTCTACCGCCCGAATGCAGCTGAGATAGGCTCCAGCGACCCCCCTATACCCCAAAAGGGACAAGCGGTAGGAAATGGATGGATGGTTCTAAGATGCAACTTGTACCTTGAAAAACCTGCAAAACAGCGTCGCCTATTTAAAATGAATTAAAATCAATTCAATTGGTGCTTGCCCCACCCCAACAACAGCACAATTTTTAACATATAAAATGCCTTTAAAAAAATGTACTAACTTTTACAACAGAAATATTTTATAAAAACGATACAACAGAATGTACTAATAAGAGTGACGGTAGTTTTATGAAGTAATGTAATAATGATGTACAAGGACTTTTACAGTATCTCCTTGGAGCTCCTTCTCCATCAAAAACACACAATCAGCAGTTTCTCCATATTTTCATGGATAAACTTTCACTGTTTAGGTGTTATTTACGTTTAGATATTTATGTCCTCGATCCTGTGACGATCTGTCACGTTTCCTTGGTTTTGTGTTTATTTCCTCTGTAGCGCTCTTATGTTTGGTTCCTTTTCTTGCTTGTCTCCCTGAGCGCTATTTCCCCTCACCTGTTGCTGATTGGCAGCCTGGCCACACCTGTTGTCAATCAGGCTGCTATTTATGCCTGCCTCGCCCTCCAGTCAGGGCTCGATGATTATTTCCTGTTTCCTGCATGTGCACTTACCAGTTGCACTATTTCCTTTTTGACATTAAAGTCATGTTTACCTGCGCTACGCCTGCCATCCCTGCATCTTGGGGTTCAAGATCAACAGAACCCGACAGAGAAATTCTTTCTGCTTTAGTATAGAGCAGACGAGCAGTGATGCGCTCCAACACACTTGGTCATGTTTTTGATATTTTTTTAATTTTTATTTCATTGGATATCATCCACTTCTTTTTTTTCAGCGCTGTCCTTAACATTCACTTTCTTCCTTCCCATGGTTGGAAAAATGTCACTCTCTATCAATATGCTAATACTAGCGAGTAAGATGGGATTTTATTGTGACATTTTCTACGGCAACGGGCGGTGGGGAGGCTCGTAACCCCAATTTTTTTATTTCCAACATAAATAAATGAGAGATAGCTTGTATCCGGAAAAACATCCCTGAGGTATCACTGCAATGAGGAATAGTACTCACTTCCATGGCATACATTTCAAAGAAGTGCATCTGTTCCCCAATGAAACTCTTGAAACAGCTCAAGAAGAAATGTAGATCTAACAATTGCCTTTTAACAACTTCACTTCCTGTTAACTCCCTGAAAAAGATTGCACCCTCTGCTGGTGGCTACTTAGTAGTGAAGCCTACACAACCACACAACAAGGGAATATTACGGTTTTAAATTAAAAAATATCGAAAAACCGTGACTGATAACTGCACTTTGACAAACTGACAGACGGACCGGTGCCAACTCTCGAGCTTAAATGCTAACATGAAAACAAAAGACAATGTATTTTCCCCATTAAGGAACATTTTACTGTCTGAGCAACTAAACCATTTAATTGTGCACATTAAACCTAAAAGCTTACCATGAATTGATTTACGTGGACCCCGACTTAAACAAGTTGAAAAACTTATTCGGGTGTTACCATTTAGTGGTCAATTGTACGGAATATGTACCGTATTTTTCAGACTATAAGTCGCAGTTTTTTTCATAGTTTGGCCGGGGATGCGACTTATACTCAGGAGCGACTTATGTGTGAAATTATTAACACATTAACGTAAAATATCAAATAATATTATTTAGCTCATTCACGTAAGAGACTAGACGTATAAGATTTCATGGGATTTAGCGATTAGGAGTGACAGATTGTTTGGTAAACGTATAGCATGTTCTATATGTTATAGTTATTTGAATGACTCTTACCATAATATGTTACGTTAACATACCAGGCACGTTCTCAGTTGGTTATTTATGCCTCATAACGTACACTTATTCAGCCTGTTGTTCACTATTCTTTATTTATTTTAAATTGCCTTTCAATCAATCAATCAATCAATCAATCAATGTTTGTTTATTTATATAGCCCTAAATCACAAAAGTCTCAAAGGGCTGTACAAGCCAGAACGACATCCTCGGTACAGAGCCCACATAAGGGACGTTGATGTGAATGACTATGAGAAACCGCATATGTGGGTAACCCCCCCTCTCTAGTTGAGACCGAAAGCAATGGATGTCGAGTGACATAATATTGTGAAAGAACAGTCCTTAGTGGATCTAACATGGTAGTGAGAGTCCAGTCCATAGTGGGGCCAGCAGGAGACCAGCAGGAGACCATCCCGAGCGGAGACAGGTCAGCAGCACAGAGATGTCCCCAACCGATGCACAGGCAAGCGGTCCACCCCGGGTCTCCACTCTGGACAGCCAGCACTTCATCCATGGTCACCGGAACCGGAATAACCCGGCGAGGGGACAGAGGAGAAAAGAAAAGAAACAGCAGATCAACTGGTCTAAAAAAGGGGGTCTATTTAAAGGCTAGAGTATACAAATTAGTTTTAAGATGGGACTTAAATGCTTCTACTGAGGTAGCATCTCTAACTGTTACCAGGAGGGCATTCCAGAGTATTGGAGCCCGAATGGAAAACGCTCTGTAGCCCACAGACTTTTTATGGGCTCTGGGAATCACTAATAAGCCAGAGTTCTTTGAACGCAGGTTTCTTACCGGGACATATGGTACAGTACAATACAAATCAAGATAGGACGGAGCTAGACCGTGTAGTATTTTATACGTAAGTAGTAAAACCTTAAAGTCGCATCTTAAGTGCACAGGAAGCCAGTGCAGGTGAGCCAGTATAGGCGTAATATGATCAAACTTTCTTGTTCTTGTCAAAAGTCTAGCAGCCGCATTTTGTACCAATTGTAGTCTTTTAATGCTAGACATAGGGAGACCCGAAAATAATACGTTACAGTAATCGAGACGAGACGTAACGAACGCATGAATAATAATCTCAGCGTCGCTAGTGGACAAAATGGAACAAATTTTAGCGATATTACGGAGATGAAAGAAGGCCGTTTTAGTAACACTCTTAATGTGTAACTCAAAGGAGAGAGTTGGGTCGAAGATAATACCCAGATTCTTTACCGAGTCGCTTTGTGTAATTGTTTGGTTGTCAAATGTTAAGGTGGTATTATTAAATAGGTGTCGGTGTTGAGCAGGACCGATAATCAGCATTTCTGTTTTCTTAGTGTTGAGTTTCAAAAAGTTTCAAATGTCTATTCTTGGTGTTGGGTTTTATCAAATAAATTTCCCCCAAAAATGCGACTTATACTACAGTGCAACTTATATATGTTTTTTTCCTTCTTTATTATGCATTTTCGGCCGGTGCAACTTATACTCCGGAGCGACTTATAGTCCGAAAAATACGGTACTGAACTGTGCAATCTACTAATGAAAGTTTCAATCAATCAACCAATCAAAAGCTATACGCTCTTAGCATGGAGGATTATGAAACAGAGGTGTTTTTACGGTGCGTTCAAAGACCGCTGAACATTGGACGACACAACGCCCACCAGATTTAATAAATATTTTTTTATTTATTACACATTTTTCATTTAAAATAAACCTTAAAAGTGGCAACAGTACAAACCAATATTCAAAGCAAAGCTATTTAAAACAGATTTAAGACTAATGCTAAAATACTGTCAATGAAGCAAAACAAACAGAAAACATGCAAAATAGAGATTTTCTAACTGTGTGCCTATTTATTATAGTTAAAAGCACTTGGTCAAAATATTTCAGTGTGTGTATAAGTACTTTTTGAGCACATAAAAAAATTCTGCAATAGTATCGTATTTTTCCGAGTATAAGTCGCTCCGGAGTATAAGTCGCACCGGCCGAAAATGCATAATAAAGAAGATATATAACTCGCACTGGAGTATAAGTCGCATTTTTGGGGGAAATTTATTTGATAAAACCCAACACCAAGAATAGACATTTGAAAGGCAATTTAAAATAAATTAAAAATAGTGAACGACAGGCTGAATAAGTGTACGTTATATGAGGCATAAATAACCAACTGAGAAGGTGCCTGGTATGTTAACGTAACATATTATGGTAAGAGTCATTCAAATAACTATAACATATAGAACATGCTATACGTTTACCAAACAATCTGTCACTCCTAATCGCTAAATCCCATGAAATCTTATACGTCTAGTCTCTTACGTGAATGAGATAAATAATATTATTTGATATTTTACTGCGACTTATAGTCCGAAAAATACGGTAATAACTTTGGAAATTTTCGTGTTTTTACATCCCTATACACAACAAATTTCAAATCCCAATTCGATAATTCGACAATAGATTATTGAACTTAAAAATGTTTTTTAGCAAGCAACTAAAGTAAACACAATAGCACATATTTATAAAGCTTACTTTATTAAATCTAGAACCTGGTAGTATTGCTGTAAATTAGTTATTACATTTTTGGTATTGAATGCTACATGCATTTTTTTTTAACAAAATAAAGCGGCTAGATCACAATAACTAAACAAAAGCCAAAACTAGTACCGTATTTTTTGGAGTATAAGTCGCTCCGGAGTATAAGTCGCACCGGCCGAAAATCCATAATAAAGAAGGAAAAAAAACATATAAAAGTCGCACTGGAGTATAAGTCGCATTTTAGGGGGGAAATTTATTTGATTAAACCCAACACCAAGAATAGACATTTGAAAGGCAATTTAAAATAAATAAAGAATAGTGAACAACAGGCTGAATAAGTGTACGTTATATGACACATAAATAACCAACTGAGAACGTGCCTGGTATGTTAACGTAACATATTATGGTAAGAGTCATTCAAATAACTATAACATATAGAACATGCTATACGTTTACCAAACAATCTGTCACTCCTAATCGCTAAATCCCATGAAATCTTATACGTCTAGTCTCTTACGTGAATGAGCTAAATAATATTATTTGATATTTTACGGTAATGTGTTAATAATTTCACACATAAGTCGCTCCTGAGTATAAGTCGCACCCCTGACCAAACTATGACAAAAACTGCGACTTATAGTCCGAAAAATACGGTAATAACTTTGGAAATGTTCGTGTTTTAACATCCCTATACACAACATGGGGGATGTCCCAATCAAATTTCAAATCCCGATTCGATAATTCGACAATAGATTATTGAACTTAAAAATGTTTTTTAGCAAGCAAAGCGGCTAGATCACAATAACTAAACAAAAGCCAAAACTAGTACCGTATTTTTCGGAGTATAAGTAGGTCCGGAGTATAAGTATAAATAACCGACTGAGAATGTGCCTGGTATGTTAACGTAACATATTATGGTAAGAGTCATTCAAATAACTATAACATATAGAACATGCTATACGTTTACCAAACAATCTGTCACTCCTAATCGCTAAATCCCATGAAATCTTATACGTCTAGTCCAGGGGTCGGCAACCCGCGGCTCTAGAGCCGCATGCGGCTCTTTAGCGCCGCCCGAGTGGCTCTCTGGAGCTTTTTCAAAAATGTATGAAAAATGGAAAAAGATGAGCGGAAAAAATATATTTTTTGTTTTAATATGGTTTTTGTAGGAGGACAAACATGACACAAACCTCCCTAATTGTTATAAAGCACACTGTTTATATTAAACATGCTTCACTGACTCAAGTATTTGGCGAGCGCCGTTTTGTCCTACTAATTTTGGCGGTCCTTGAACTCACCGTGGTTTGTTTACATGTATAACTTTCTCCGATTTTCGAGGACGTGTTTTATGCCACTTCTTTTTCTGTCTCATTTTGTCCACCAAACTTGTAACGTTGTGCATGAATGCACAAAGGTGAGTTTTGTTGATGTTATTGACTTGTGTGGAGTGCTAATCAGACATATTTGGTCACTGCAAGACTGCAAGCTAATCGATGCTAACATGCTATTTAGGCTAGCTATATGTACATATTGCATCATTATGCCTCATTTGTAGCTATATTTATATATTTCCTTTAAGTCATCTCAATTCAATGTATATCTCATGACACACTATATGTATGTAATATGGCTTTTAATTTGTTGCGGCTCCAGACAGATTTGTTTTTGTATTTTTGGTCCAATATGGCTCTTTCAACATTTTGAGTTGCCGACCCCTGCACTAGTCTCTTACGTGAATGAGATAAATAATATTATTTGATATTTTACGGTAATGTGTTAATAATTTCACACATAAGTCGCTCCTGAGTATAAGTCGCACCCCCGGCCAAACTATGAAAAAAACTGCGATTTATAGTCCGAAAAATACGGTATTGGCTCACATTTCCAAAATTTGGGAAAGAATATGGACATGTAATTTTGTGTGTTCCTGAGCGTGCATCCCTTTCGAATGAGTTTTTTTTTAATGTAAGAAAAATCTTTAGCCATGTAAACACTGGGAAACGGCTGTAGTATAGAGTTTAGTTAAAAAAGGAAACATTACAATAATCTGCTGCAGGTGGAGGTGACGAGCAAAGGAAGGAACATTTTGGGTGAGGTTGTGGGGAACACCAATCATGTAGTAGGGTATGAACACAAAACAATGGTACTGAATGGAGTAACGATTGCTGCAAAACATTAGGGGAAAAAATAGAAAGGCAGGGAGGAACTAAGCAAAAAAATATAATCAACACAAAAGTACTATAGAAGCAAAGATATGGTCAAAAAGTTGATGGCATGGTCTGTGTGCGGCAGAGAACAGGAGGGAAAGAACCAGCAAGAAGCAGGTGCGGGCAATCAGCTTAAGAAGCCCATTGTAATTACAGTCAGGTGTACTCAGTTCGCCCGCCTTCCACTGGCGCCATGGCAACTGAGGGCAGCGAATAAAAAGAGAGCGAGATACAGCCAGGAAAAGCAAGCAGGCCAAAACAGGAATGTAGCACCACCCTTTCTTTGTCAACACACACACACACACAGTTTCACCTGGCCCTGACCAGGCGCTGCAGGAAGGGGCGTGGCACTTGGCGCCCATTATAGCTCTCATTATAATGCTCAGTCTCCATGGCGATCTGGGAAAGCTCATAAGGAGCCAAAAAAGTTTAAACACGTGTGCCCTTCCTGCAGGCCTGCTAAAGAAAAGCATTCAGCACTGCGACACTTCCACGTTGACACTGCCGTCGGGATCAACAGGTGGCGAATTATGTCAGCCATCATAGGACAAGGAGGCTCGTTGGACCGTCACACGCAACTAAACCTGGAGGAGATCCAGATTAAGTAACAATGCCTTGACTCAGCCTGGCCAGAGAATGTTTAGTTGTGCATAATGCGTATCTTAGCCTACTGGCCCCAAATCCTGATCATCTTTGAGTCTGTAAACATCTTCAGTTGCAAGATTCAAGTAAATTATCTTGTTGGTGTTCCTCAACTTTTTGTTAAGAAGAATCTGTTTGTCACAGGAAACAGGCAGAATATGTAGCGCTGGCGCCCTCTAGTGGCGCTTCCGAGAACAACAGATGTGCCCTGTCAGGGTACATATAAATGTCACCATTTGGATGTTCCTTTTTTATTTGACAAATGCATGTATGTGTGTGGTTGTGTGTCTTCAGTGACAGAAGAGTTTGTGTCTGAAGAAGAAGATGAAGACGAAGAAGCAGGGGAGGAAGAGGAGGAGGAGGATGCAGTGACCGATGATCTGGTGGATGGCATCCTCCAGAAAGGAGACACGGCCATCATCTACCCAGAAGCCCCCGACGATGACCAGAGTCCAGCAGAGATGGGCGGAGTGGATGAAAACGGTAACATTTGTTGTGTATCCATGGTGTAGTGTGTCTCTGTTGTTTGTGTTATATTAAGAGAGAGACTAAGTCATCCTTGACTGATCACTCATCACAGCACTGACACCCTCCATTTCCACCAGGGGTGTCAAAGATCCGGCCCGCGAATGAATTATCTATGGTATTTCTTTAGTACAGTAGGGGGACGGCATGGCGCGGTTCGATCCCCACCTTCTACCAACCTAGTCACGTCCGTTGTGTCCTTGAGCAAGACACTTCACCCTTGCTCCTGATGGGTCGTGGTTAAAGGCCTTGCATGGCAACTCCCGCCATCAGCATACCTGCCAACTACTCCGGTTTTCCCGTAATTAGTACGGTTTTCATCAACCTATTCCGGGTTACGGTTGCAGTGATAAAAAATACGGTTTTTCATTAATTAAAAAAAAAAATTTTTTTTTAAGTTTTATTCACGAAATCGCATAACAACAATGACAATCGACACTGCTTCCCGTAACTTCCTATCGAGCCATTCCGAATGCCATGCGCGAAGCTATTTATAGCACCGCTGCCAAGCACGAGGCACCAGTTGTATGGCGTCACATTAGTGCCAAAAATCCGAGCGCATAAAAACTGTTATCGCGCGCTGATTCTCCACTTCGTGCGCGCGCGACAACATTTTGCGCGCGCATGGTGCCTTTTAGCGCGCGCGCGGTGCCTTTCTGCGCGCTCTCTGTGTACTCCTGGCATCTCTCCTCGCGCTGTCATGTTTATTTTTGGCACTTTGGGGGCGGGTACGCTTAGACGGCCCCTCCTTTCTGATTGGTCAGGTGAAAAACGCTGAAAAATGCTCAGAGCCAATCAGAAGTATAGCAGGGCGGGTCATCGTCAATATGTATCAAGATTTACGGAGGAAGAAGTGGATAAAAAAATGTCGCGCGCTGATGAAGGTTATTTCATACCACATAAACACAATACAGGGTAATACAAAATGCGACCCAAATAAATAATAAGACAACAAACACCATAATCACATCTTTCAGCCAGAACTGGTCCACCAGCAATAACATCCAACCATAACATTATTTTATATTTTCACTTCTTCTTGAACATTTGTTTTCTAATTTATGGAATTTCTTTTGATTCAGCCATAAAATTAATGAAATAATCTTTGAATTTTGTTTTTAAAATGTTAAAAATAGCTTTTAATAATGTATTCTGAAACAGTTTAAAATAATCAGAGAACTGACTAACACTGACCCTACACAACTATGTTGCACAATTAAGTCTTTTTTTTTTTAAAGCGAAAGAGGTAATTTCAACAGGTACAGCATCCTATGTCATATCTACATGTAATAAGATTTGTAACAAGGCAAATCGTTTGTAAATTGGTCGAAAATCGAGCAAGTTATGGTAATTTAAGTAGTACATGTACCATTGACATCAATGTAATGATTGAGGCTAGATGTCCGAGGTAAGATGGCTACAACGTTGCTACACTGGAGAATGATTGGTCATATGAAAAATGCTCACAGCCAATCAGAAAGAAGGGGCCGTCTAAGTGCCAAAAAGAAACATGACAGCGCGAGGAGAGATGCCAGGAGTACACAGAAAGCGCGCTAAAAGGCACCGCACGCGCTCAGAAAGGCACCACGCGCGTGCAAAATGGTGTCGCGCGCGCGCACGAAGTGGAGAATCGGCGCGCGATAACAGTTTTTATGCGCTCGGATTTTTGGCACTAATGTGACGCCATACAGTTGCCATTGTTTCCAAACGAGCGAACGATCATGGAATCAGCCGGAGAAAAATCGCAAACGAGTCTTAAACCGAAAAGAAAACTGCAGTCATTCCGTGAAGAATATTCAAAAGCCTATCCGGGAATAATTATCCGTTCCAAAAACGGTGAAAACTACGCGAATTGCACCTTGTGCAGACAAGATTTTTCGATCGCACACGGAGGAATTAGCGATGTAAAAGACCACGTTGGGACAAAAAAACACAAGTCTAATGCCGTTGCTAGCGATACAAGTGGAAAACTTTCAACGTTTTTCGTTGCCCAAACAGTGATGGTTTTAGCAACATTTTAACCTGTCTGAATGCTAATAATCATTTTGCGGCGGGGGGCTTCGCCCCCCTGAAACCCCCACCAGGACTTTGTCCTGGACCTACCGGGGCCTGCGGCCCCTGGACCCTGGCTACTATGTTTTTCTGATTTCAAAAGTTGGCAGGTATGCATTAGTGTGTGAATGTGTGTGTGAATGGGTGAATGTGGAAATAGTGTCAAAGCGCTTTGAGTACGTTGAAGGTAAAAAAGCGCCATACAAGTATAACCCATTTACCATTTAGTATTAGAACCGACCCGCTGTTTTGCACGCACCAATACTCCATCAGTGTTGGCGCTAGGAATTTTCAAAATGGGGTCCCTGGGACCCCATCAAGTCATAAAAATGGGGTCCCACAGTACATTTTTGGGGTACAACTTATTTGTAACCGTTTTGAAAACAAATCATAAACGTATGCATTATCCTGTTGTATCTCACATTTTATATTGTGTTTTGGAAAAAGGTTGTCATAAACGTTACATAATTCATTGAAAAAATAATACAAAAGAAAACATTTGTATACATATGTAATATGTATACAAACATTTCGGTTCGGTACGTACCTCGGTTTAGAGGTCACGGTTGGGTTCATTTTCGGTACAGTAAGAAAACAACAAAATATAAATTTTTGGGTTATTTATTTACCAAATTTGCAAAATCTTCCACCAAAAATATTTTTCTTAGTGATGTGAAGTAATGGGAACCTTGGATAGGTCAATTATTCATAATAACATTGATTTTGATTCAATATTATGTTTTGAACAATGACAGTTTGGAAAAAAAAAAAAACAGCTTTGTTTTATTAGTCAACATTGCAACTTTTTCTAAATTACATTTAACCTTTAAGCTTTTTTATTTCACTTTTGTTATGTTTTTGTTTATTTTAATAGTATTTTTAGAATGTGCCGTGGTCCTTTAAAACATTAGCTGTGGGCCGCAAATGGCCTCCGGGGCACACTTTTGACACCCCTGCTATAGATCAGTGTTTTTCAACCACTGTGCCGTGGCACACAGGTGTGCCGTGAGATACAGTCTGGGGTGCCGTGGGAGATTATGTCATTTCACCTATTTGGGTTAAAAATAGTGCCGTTGTTGTCTAGAGCTCGGCTGAGTAACTGTGTAATACGCTTCCATATCAGTAGGTGGCAGCAGGTAGCTAATCGCTTTTTAAACGTCGTAAACCAAAAATAAACAAAAGGTGAGTGCCCCTAAGAAAGGACATTGAAGCTTAGGGAAGGCTATGGATAACAAAACTAAAACTGAACTGGCTACAAAGTAAACAAAAACAGAATGCTGGACGACAGCAAAGACTTACTGTGGAGCAAGACAATGTACATCCGAACATGACATGACAATCAACAATGTCCCCACAAAGAAGGATAAAAACAACTGAAATATTCTTGATTGCTAAAACAAAGTAGATGCGGGGAATATCGCTCAAAGGAAGACATGAAACTGCTACAGGAAAATACCAAAAAAAGAGAAAAAGCCACTAAAATAGGAGCACAAGACAAGAAGAAAAACACTACACACAGGAAAACAGCAAAAAAGTCAAATAAGTCAGGGTGTGATGTGACAGGTGGTGACAGTACACCTACTTTGAGACAAGAGCTATAGTGATGCCTGCTTGGTTATGCTTTAAAGTCATATCCAAATGACTTTTTTTCTGTCAACTGAGTTTAGTTTTTTAATGATTTCTGCTGGTGGTGTGCCTCCGCATTTTTTCAACACAAAAAAAAAAAAACCCGTGCCGAAACGGTTCAATACAAATACACGTACCGTTACACCCCTAATATGTAAATGTATTCAGTTATAAACATTCATTCACTTTCTTCTTTCCTTCATGGATCTAAACTTTACCGCTGCCGGTATTTTTTCCTATATTTTTATTGTAATATTTTCAGAACGTGTTTTTTCTATTTTTGGCCAAAGTATGACAAAGAAAACAATCTGAAGTTGTCTTTATTTTTTTGTTTTAATGCCATGATTTTAATAGTCCGGCCCGCGTGTGCACAGATTTTTCCTCCATACGGCCCCTGAGCTAAAATGAGTTTGACACCCCTGCTCCAGGGTGTTCCAGGTCGACCAATCAGCTTGTCTTTAACGGATCTAGTTTACGCGTTTTTGTATAGACTTGAAATTTAGATATAATAGAATGCTTTATTGTCATCAATCATGAGAGCATGTCAAAAAAATACAGGTAACTACTCTATTAGGTTCATTTAAAATACAATATAAACATTATGCAACAGTGAAAAACTGTGTAAGCTATTGGTACAGATTCAATATCCTAATGGCTTACGGGTAAAAATAGTTTTTAACTTATTTGTCCTGCTCTTGTGTGACCGAAATCTCTTCCCTGATGGCAGCAGGTTGAACAAGTGTTGACCAGGGTGAGAATGTGTTGTCATTAACGTCAAAGTCAAGTTTGTACGAACTTTCAACAAAACACAACGTATGCGTACTTATCAAAGACAAATGTTTTGGTTTTCGCTTACGGGAAAGACAAATTTAAGCCTTTCCTTGAACTTAACCTACACATTTCTGTGAACATTGTAATTAAGGGTCTTTGATTGATAGTTTTCATAAACATTGACGCAGATAGAAAGTATTTTTTTAACCTTTAACGTACTTACTTACATTCGTTGATTTCTGTCAGAGTGGCTTCCAACGAACTTGTGAAAGCGGATTTTTGTTGTTTTTCCACTAACCCAACGACATTTAGATTGCTCAGTATACTGTAGTGTTTTTTTATAAACATTAAAGCCAATTTAAGATCTTTAGCACACATAGCATACATGTTTTCCCAAGTGTTTTTGTAACCATCGAAGCTGAATTTAAAGTCTTTAACCAACCTGAAATGCAAAGTGTTGACATTCAAGTTAGTTCTGTCATGACGTGGATTTTTACGCAGCTTACTGCGTGGATTGTTTTCCCGGGATGCAAACGGACTAGACCAGGGGTCGGCAACCTTTACCAGTCAAAGAGCCATTTTGACCAGTTTCACAAATTATAGAAAACAATGGGAGCCGCAAACATTTTTGAAATTTTAAATGAAATAACACTGCATACAAAGTTTTTTTTTTTTGCTTTGTGCTATGTATAAACCAGGGGTCTCAGACACGCTGCCCACACCTTTACATGGAATTTTTAGGCTGGTGCGGGTTCTAACTGCATAGCGTTTGTCAGCGTCATGCGTGCCGTGATGGTACAGCATATAGCGCCCACTACATCCAGCGTGCCAGATCAGCCACATGTTGTATGGGGCTTCCGCTTGCTCACATAGATGACTGCAAGGCATACTTGCTCAACAACCACACAGGTTACACTGACGGTGGCGGTATAAAAAAAAAAAAACTTTAACACTCTTACTAATAATGCGCCACACTGGGAGAACATCTGCAACAACATAAACACAACAGGACAAATACCCAGAATCCCATGCAGCCCTAACTCTTCCGGGATACATTATACACCCCCGCTACCAAACCCCGCCCACCTCAACCGTCGCACATTGTGAGGGAGCAGGCTTGGGGTAGGGGCGGGGTTTGGTGGTAGCAGGGGTCTATAATGTATCCCGGAAGAGTTAGGGCTGCATGGGATTCTGGGGGTTTGTTCTGTTGTGTTTATGTTGTGTTAAGGTGCAGATGTTCTCCCGAAATGTGTTTGTCATTCTTGTTTGGTTTTGGTTCAAAGTGTGGCGCATTATTAGTAAGAGTGTTAAAGTTGTTTTATATGGTCACCGTCAGTGTAACCTGTGTGGCTGTTGACCAAGTATGCCTTGCTGTCACGTACGTGTGCAAGCAGAAGATGTATATTGTATAACAAGTGTTATGCTGGCACGCTGTTAATGCAGATTGTAGAGGGTGCCAAATGTTGTAACATCATGGCACGCCCTTATTATAGCTGTAAGGGTAAAAATCGGTGAATATTGATCCCGGGAGTTTTCTGCGAGAGGCACTGAAATCTGGAAGTCTCACGGGAAAATTGGGGGGTTCAGCAAGTAAGCTGCTGAGCCGCATCAGAGTGATCAAAGAGCCGCATGCGGCTCCGGAGCCGCGGGTTGCCGACCCCTGGACTAGACCATGGCTTGAAGGTAAAAACATGATTTTATCTTGACTCAAAAAAGGGGTACAAACAAAAGGCGCTCAAGGCGAAAGCACAATTTAACGAAAGAAAAAAAAACGTAAACACTTAGCCTGAACTATGGTCATAAACAAACAAGACTTACTGTGGCATAGCATGAAGTGAACAATCGCATGAAAACAAGCATGAAAGGATCATCAATAGAGCAATTCAGAGTACCAAGATGGGCAGAGCAAGAAATGAACATCAGCATGAAACTATGAACAGGAACTATGGCATGGACAGAGCAAACACAGAGTATCAGCATGAAACTATCAGCACAGAGCAATAACAGAGTAATGTCGCCAGGACGACTAACTGAAAAAACAGGTTTAAATAATAGTCTCTTGATTAGAACAGGTGCGTGAGTCTAAACAAATGAGGCAGGTGAAACTAATGAGTCGCCATGGTGACAAAACAAACAAGGAAGTGCAAAAACAGGAACTATGGAGTCCAAAACTAGCAGAAAATAACAAAACTAGGGATGTCCGATAATGGCTTTTTGCCGATATCCGATATTCCGATATTGTCCAACTCTTTAATTACCGATACCGATATCAACCGATATATGCAGTCGTGGAATTAACACATTATTATGCCTAATTTGGACAACCAGGTATGGTGAAGATAAGGTACTTTTTTTTAAAATTCATAAAATAAGATAAATAAATAAAAAACATTTTCTTGAATAAAAAAGAAAGTAAAACAATATAAAAACAGTTACATAGAAACTAGTAATTAATGAAAATGAGTCAAATTAACTGTTAAAGGTTAGTACTATTAGTGGACCAGCAGCACGCACAATCATGCATGCTTACGGACTGTATCCCTTGCAGACTGTATTGATATATATTGATATATAATGTAGGAACCAGAATATTAATAACAGAAAGAAACAACCTTTTTGTGTGAATGAGTGTAAATGGGGGAGGGAGGTTTTTTGGGTTGGTGCACTAATTGTAATTGTATCTTGTGTTTTTTATGTTGATTTAACAAAAAAAAAAAAAAAACGATATCGATAATAAAAAAAACAATACCGATAATTTCCGATATTACATTTTAACGCATTTATCGGGGACATCTCTAAACAAAACATAATCCAGACCACAGAACATGACAAGTTCCAAGTCTTCGGTGAACATAACAAACCTGTTTTCGTAACAATCCAAGACGAATTAAAGTTTTAACTGGTTTCTCATATGTCAAAGACAAATATGAGTCTTCAATAAACATCAAAGACGATTTTGTTTCCCCCCCCTCAAATGAACACAGCTCTAAACTGCCTCTGTATGCCGCCAAACAGGCACGCCGGACTCGTCGCAGCTGCACACGTGTCCCTACTGCTCGCGGGGCTACAAGCGCAACGCCTCACTGAAGGAGCACATCAAGTACCGCCACGAGACCAGCGAAGACAACTACAGCTGCTCGCACTGCAGCTACACCTTCACGTACCGCTCGCAGCTAGAGCGGCACATGAGCCACCACAGGGGCAGCAAGGAGCAGGTACACCAATCTCCAAAATACTAGAAACAGGCGCTGGTAAGATGCAGTACAGCCGACACAATAACACACAAAGTGAGCATTAGTTTATTTGTAAGGTGTGTTGGTGACGAACCCCAGGATGCAGAGAAGGCAGGCTTTGTGCAGGAAAACATGATTTAATGTTGAAAATAAAGAAAACACAAACCAGTAGTGATGGGTCCGGCAACACCGATGCATCGGCGCATGCGTCGAGCTCATAGAGCAAAACCCTGAGTCGGTGCGCGTACCGCTTTTAGAAAGTCACGTGACCGATCATGAGCTGTTTTGGTCACGTGACCGATACGCGAACTGTGTCGCACTGACGCCTCCTCTGTGCCCTGTGAGCGGGTCTTTTCTACAGCCGGAGAAATAATAACTAAGAACAGAAAGCGTCTAAAATTGAATACGTTGGAAAAACTGTTTTTTTTTAAAATAAAAATGTGTAAAAAAAATGATAATTTCCAGGTCCACAAGCATCCTCATTCACAACACGTTCTCTCAGATTTCCATGTTATGATACATGTTCACATTATTTATTGACTGTATCTAAAAAAGACAAAAAATATATTTTTATTTAGATGAAGTTATGAAATAATCCTAAATGAAATACAATGACTTGGTTTATATTATTGTATATACTAGGTCAGTGGTTCTCAACCTTTTTTCAGCGATGTACCCCCTGTGAATTTTTTTTAAATTCAAGTAGCCCCTAATCAGAGCAAAGCATTTTTGGTTGAAAAAAATAGATAAAGAAGTAAAATACAGCACTATGTCATCAGTTTCTGATTTATTAAATTGTATAACAGTGCAAAATATTGCTCATTTGTAGTGGTCTTTCTTGAACTATTTGGAAAACAAAGATATAAAAATAACTAAAAACTTAAATAAACAAGTGATTCAATTATAAATAAAGATTTCTACACATAGAAGTAATCATCAACTTAAAGTGCCCTCTTTGGGGATTGTATTAGAGATCCATTTGGATTCATGAACTTAATTCTAAACATTTCTTCACAAAAAAATAAATCTTTAACATCAATATTTATGGAACATGTCCACAGAAAATCTAGCTGTCAACACTGAATATTGCATTGTTGCATTTCTTTTCAGTTCTTTTTGACAGACATTTTAGTGACAAACCTGAGCTTGTGCTTCACTGAGTTTATTAACTTACATTCATATTTTGTTGAAATATTATTCAATAAATATATTTATAAAGGATTTTTGAATTGTTGCTATTTTTAGAATATTTAAAAAAAATCTCACATACCCCTTGGCATACCTTTAAGTACCCCCAGGGGTACGCGTACCCCCATTTGAGAACCACTGTACTAGGTCATAAAATCATTGTCAGTTGAGTCGGTCCATAGGTTGCCTGTAGGGATTTTTAATGTCCAGCAGATGTCAGTATTTAGTGACACAGTATCAATACAGTTTTGCAATGTGTCGAAACACTTCATGACGCCTCATCAACCCATCACTACAAACCAGTAACTTGAAGACAGGAAACAGGATACCAGGAAAACAGGAACTATGGAAAAAAAAAATCAGTCCACAGCATTCAGCTTACAGCTACACTGACATCGACAATACTCCAGCAGTGACTGGAGGGCAGGGCAGGTATAAATAGCAGCCGGCTGATTGACACCAGGTGTGGCCAGGTGTCAATCAGCCGCCGCTGAGTGGAAACAGCGTTCAGGGAGACAAGCAGGAAACAACCAAAATAAAGGCGCTGACAGGAAATACAGACAAACAGAAGGAAAACTAAAACATAACCAAACTGCCAGGGACAAGCCTGACAGTGTCATGCACGGAATGAAGTGGGTTGTGTGTAATATGTAGCCGGGTGAAGTAGACGTTCTAGTTTTACTTCATTGTTGACAGTCAACAAAGCAAAGTGACGGCTTCACCTTACAGGAGAAAAGAAAATGATTAACTTAAGTAGCAGCAGCTGCACCCATACCACTTCTGTTCTACTCCACCTAATTATCAACTTGATTTTACGTTTCTACAAATAAATCAAGAGTACCAATCTTTTTTTTTTTTTTTTTTTCCAGTAAGTTTGTTTGGATACAAATAGTTGACCCTTTCCTGAACCCCCTCCTGCACCTGGCCACTCCTTTTACTCTTATCCCAGTGGAACAGCCCATGTCTTGTTTTCTAACTTCCTGGTTGGTGACACATGCTCTCTCACCTGCCTTGCGTGACCAAGCCTTAGCGGCTCGCTACATGTTAGCACTCTGACAGAAGGTCACGCTGGTCCTTTCAGCCAGCCATACTGACCCTTACAAAAACCGTTGCTTGCGTCTTAACGTTTGTCTTCTTTGTTGTCAGCGTCACGTGTCGCTGTCCAGCTGTGGAGTCGGAGGGGTGCGTAAGTTCAAGTGCACCGAGTGTTCCAAGGCCTTCAAGTACAAGCACCACCTGAAAGAGCACCTGCGCATTCACAGTGGTGAGTTGTTGCCATAGCAACCCTACAATTTATTTTTTTTACTGCACACTTTTCTAATAGCTCTAAAATCTGCATGTAAGGTTGGATATCTATGAAAAATCAATAGGGTTCATTTCAGGTATCAAAATAATTAGGGTTCTAGTTTTGACATAGAACAGTTTTAACTAGAGATGTCCCATAATGGCTTTTTTGCCGATATCCGATATTCCGATATTGTCCAACTCTTAATTACCGATTCCGATATCAACCGATACCGATGTATACAGTCGTGGATTTAACACATTATTATGCCTAATTTTGTTGTGATGCCCCGTTGGATGCATTAAACAATGTAACTTTACCATGAATTGATTAACGTGGACCCCGACTAAAACAAGTTGAAAAACTTATTCGGGTGTTACCATTTAGTGGTCAATTGTACGGAATATGTACTGTACCGTGCAATCTACTAATACAAGTTTCAATCAATCAACCAATCAAAAACAAGGTTTTCCAAAATAAGAGAACAACTTCAACTCCAGTTATGGAAAAAAGTGCCAACATGGCACAAAGTGCTTTTTTTTTTTTAACATGCCTCAAAACAGCTTGGAATTTGGGACATGCTCTCCCTGAGATAATCCTGATACCCATTCCAACTATGGGAAATACTATACTTTGACTTTCACAAAGTGCATTATTTTTATTTTTTTTTAAACATGCCTCAAAACAACAGCTATAAAAAACAATGAAGGCACACAGCTTCAGTCCAGAGTATACTAGAGCATACTTGCCAACCTTGAGACCTCCGAATTTGGGAGATGGTGCGGGCGGGATTGAGGTAGGCGGGGTTTGGTGGTAGCGGGGGTGTATATTGTAGCGTCCCGGAAGAGTTAGTGCTGCAAGGGGTTCTGGGTATTTGTTATGTTGGGTTTATGTTGTGTTACGGTGCGGATGTTCTCCCGAAATGTGTTTGTCATTCTTGTTTGGTGTAGGTTCACAGTGTAGCGCATATTTGTAACAGTGTTAAAGTTGTTTATACGGCCACCCTCAGTGTGACCTGTATGGCTGTTGATCAAGTATGCGTTTGCATTCACTTATGTGTGTGTGAAAGCCGCATATATTATGTGAATGGGCCGGCACGCTGTTTGTATAAAGGAAAAGCGGACGTGACGACAGATTGTAGAGGACGCTAAAGGCAGTGCCTTTAAGGCACGTCCCCAATATTGTTGTCCGGGTGGAAATCGGGAGAAATTCGGGAGAATGGTTTGATTTTCAGGAGGGGCACTGAAATATGTGAGTCTCCCGGGAAAATCGTGAGGGTTGGCAAGTATGCCCTACGTCCGTGTTTTACCGTACAGCGGCGTTTTAAAAAGTCATTAATTTTACTTTTTGAAATTGATACTGATAATTTCCGATATTACATTTTAAAGCATTTATCGGCCGATATTATCGGACATCTCTAGTCTTAACTGTTTGCTGACTAGTTAAATATTGTGAGTGGACAAACCACTACCAAAATCATCAGGGTTCCTGCTCTGACATAACACTACAACAATTTCCTATGAGGACAAAAAATATGCCTAGTAGTTTGCACTGATTTGACCCCTGACAGATGTCTCAAGTACCATTTGATATGTTTTGAAATCAATAGGGTTCTTGCTTTTGACAGTAGTCACTAATAGTAAATAGGTGACAAAGACTATTTAGCACTATGAACTTTGAACCCAACTACCTCAGGTTTCTAGATCATTAAAACAACAACAACAATAAGGTTCTTGTTTCGACAAGAATGTCACCGGGCTAAGCTTGTCAGGCTTGGTCAAAAGATAGGACTCTGATGCAGAGTAGGGATTAATTCGGCAGGCTTTTATTTTGATAGCTTCCTTTCACCTCCAGAGTCAGGGCAATTCAATAAAGGCTATAACTAACCTAGTCGGCAAAAAACGTTCCAAAAAAGGAACAACCGAAAATCACTCCGAAAGGAGGAAAACGCAAAAACAATAACGAACTATACTTGGCGTATATTCTATGAAATGTATTTATAAACAAAAAATGGTCCAACAGGAGGAAGAAACAATGGCTATGAAAATTATACACGTTCTCTAATCTAAAAATATATAAAGGTTAAGAAAAAATGTCACTCAAAAAAATTGAGGAAAAGGAAGAACTGTAAGAAAAACTGAAAACTCACCACTTCGGCTGAAAAACTAAATAACACAAATTCACTCTGCTGAGGAAGAGAAAAAGAGAACTCAAAAGAGCAACGAAGGAATTCAGGATCAAGTTATTCAAAACACGAGACGAGGCAAGGCATGGACAGGAACCTAGAGAGGCACGAATAAACGAGACAATCTGGCACAGAACAAAGGGAGGCGTGGGCTTATAAGACACATGAGGGTAATGGGGAACAGGTGGAAACAATCAAGGGTCAGGCATGATGTCAGACTGATGACACAAAAGGAAGGGCAAGTGATCTGAAACGAGAAGAGTTACTTTTCAAACTAAAACATGCAATTCACAAGACAGAAGAAACCAAGACAAGACATCCCTCATAGCTTGAATGCAGCAGTGTTCATTGAGTTGACTAAAAAATGTTGTCTTCAATATCGTCAACGACCTATTTTCCCTTAATGAAATTAAGATGATAACAAATGGAAACTAATGCACTTTGACTAAAACAATTACTGAAATTAAATGACAATTTAGTCAACTAATTAAAACGAGACAAAAATGATGGCGGTGACAAAATGCAATCATATTTAGTTTTGTCTTTAAGCGGGTGGGACAAAACAGCCAGTCACGGTTGCATGTAGGAGAGTGGCGGGTGGAAAAGCACGAAGGGTATCCAATCAGAAATAGTGGGAAAGCAAGATCAATACAAGACATCAATACAATATGTCTTCTACACCGGAAAGAAAGAGAAGACCATACATTTGGACGCACTTCACCTTTGCCGCGGGAGATAACAAACAACTTGTAAACCCCCGTGACTTGATTTTCTTCGACAAAAATACTACAAACTTGAAGCGCCATCTGCAGTCTATCCATCAGGACATCCCCACAACAGTAAATAGGCTGAAGCTACCTTAGTTTTTGGACTTTAAGTCGCAGTTTTTTTCATAGTTTGGCTGGGGGTGCGACTTATACTCAGGAGCGACTTATGTGTGAAATTATTAACACATTACCGTAAAATATCAAATAATATTATTTAGCTCATTCACGTAAGAGACTAGACGTACAAGATTTCATCGGATTTGGCGATTAGGAGTGACAGATTGTTTGGTAAACGTATAGCATGTTCTATATGTTATAGTTATTTGAATGACTCTTACCATAATATGTTACGTTAACATACCAGGCATGTTCTCAGTTGGTTATTTATGCCTCATATAACGTACACTTATTCAGCCTGTTGTTCACTATTCTTTATTTATTATAAATTGCCTTTCAAATGTCTATTATTGGTGTTGGGTTTTATCAAATAAATTTCCTCCAAAAATGCGACTTATATATGTTTTTTTCCTTCTTTATTATGCATTTTCGGCCGGTGCGACTTATACTCCGGAGCGACTTATACTCCGAAAAATACGGTAATATTTGGAAATGACTCATAATGTACTGTGTTACTGTTACTATTAAAGACGGTAGAGCAAGAGCAAGACCGCTTACAGTACCACATGTCCAAAAACAAATACCGGTACTGACATAAAAACAAACTGCTGTAGTTGTCGATCAGCTGAGCCGAGCTTACCCGCCAATAAATATACCTGTACAGTGCACTTTATTGATGTCCTCGGCACACTGTTCAGCTATTAATTGCTTGACAACCCAAAAGACCAGATTTGTCATTTTTCAAGCTAGTACACAAAGAAAGACAACTATGTGTATATATATATATATATATATATATATATATATATATATATATATATATATATACACACACACAGTGGGGCAGAGAGGTATGTAGTCAGCCACCAATTGTGCATGTTCTCCCACTTTAAAAGATGAGAGAGACCTGTAATTTTCATCATAGGTACACTTCAACTATGAGAGACAGAATGGGGGAAAGGAATCCAGGAAATCACAATGTAGGCTTTTTGATTAATTAATTGGTAAATTCCTCTGTAAAATAAATATTTGGTCACCTACAATCAAGCAAGATTTCTGGCTTTCACAGACCTGTAACTTCTTCTTTAAGAGGCTCCTCTGTCCTCCACTCGTTACCTGTATTAATGACACCTGTTTGGCCTTATCAGTAGTGTAAAAGACACCTGTGCACAACCTCAAACAGTCACACTCCAAACTCCACTATTGCCAAGACCAAAGACCTGTCAAAGGACACCAGAAACAAAATTGTAGACCTGCACCAGGCTGGGAGGTGAGGGGAGCAGTGAGCAGCAGCGGTGGCCACGCTCGGGAATCATTTTGGTGATTTAACCCCAATTCCAACCCTTGAATGCCAAGCAGGGAGGTAATGGGTCCCATTTTTATAGTCTTTGGTATGACTCGGCCGGGGTTTGAACTCACAACCTACCAATCTCAGGGCGGACACTCTAACCACTAGGCCACCAGCTTGGTGTGAAGAAATCAACTGTGGGAGAAATTATTAGCAAATGGAAGACATATCAGACCACTGATAATCTCCTTCGACCTGGGGCTCCACACAAGATTTCACTCCGTGGGGTCAAAATGATTACAAGAACGGTGAGCAAAATTCCACAATTAGACGGGGGGGACCTAGTGAATTACCTGCAAAGAGCTGGGACCAAAGTAACAAAGGCTACCATCAGTAACACACTACGCCGCATGGGACTTCAATCCTGCAGTGCCCTGCTTAAGCCAGTAAATGCCCAGGCCCGTCTGAAGTATGATAGATCTGATGATCAAGAAGACTATTGGGAGAATGTCATATGGTCAGACGAAACCAAAATAGAACGTTTGGTAAAAACTCAACTTGTTGTGTTTGGAGGAGAAGGAATGCTGAATTGCGTCCAAAGAACACCATACCTACTGTGAAGCATGGTGGTGGAAACATCATGTTTTGGGGCAGCTTTTGTGCAAAAGGGACCAGGACGACTTATCCATGTAAAGAAAATGATGTGAGATTTTGAGTGAAAACCTCCTTCCATCAGCAAGGGCATTGGAGATGAAACATGGCTGGGTCTTTCAGCATGACTGTGATACTAAAACACACCGTCCAGGCAACGAAGGAGTGGCTTTGCAAGAAGCATTTCAAGGTCCTGGAGTGGCTTAGCCAATCTCCAAATCTCAACCCCGTAGAAAATCTTTGGAGGGAGTTGGAAGTCCGTGTTGCCCAAGCGACAGCCCCAAAACATCACTGCTCTAGAGAAGATCTGCATGGCGGAATGGGCCAAAATACCAGCAACAGTGTGTGAAAACCTTGTGAAGACTTACAGAAAACGTTTCACCTCTGTCATTGCCAACAAAGGGTATATAACAAAGTATTCAGATGTACTTTTGTTATTGACCAAATCCTTATTTTCCACTATAATTTGCAAATAAATACTTTAAAAATCATACAGTGATTTTCTGGATTTTTTTTTCTTATTTAGTCTCTCATAGTTGAGGTATACCTATGACTACAATTAGAGGCCTCTCTCATCTTTTTAAGTGGGAGAACTTGCACAATTGGTGAGTGACTGAATACTTTTTTGCCCCACTGTATATGTGTGTATATGAGATAGGCTCCAAAAGGGACAAGAGATAGAAAATGGATGGATGGATGGATATATATATATATATATATATATATATATATATATATATATATATATATATATATATATATATATACACACACACACATAATGTATGTGTGTGTGTATATGTATAAATTATATATTATATATAAAACTAACCCATACTTGCCAACCCTCCCGAATTTTCCGGGAGGGTTGTATTATTATTGTATTATTATGTTTATCTTACCTAAAAATAAATATATTTATTAATTTAAAAAAAAAAAAAAAAATACATTTTTACTATATTTTGCTAAAAACATCAAAATTAATTGTATTTTTATTTGTATTTTTTCTGACTCCTTATTACATCCAGGCATTAGAATTATACATTAAAATAAACATATTTGAAATAATTAATTTTAAATTATCATAATAATTCATTTAAAATGACCATATTTAATTATTAAAATAATTGCTTGTTTATCAACAACTTTAGCATTTTATTCATTACATTTTGAAGCTCTCAGAAGCCAAGTTATGTTATATTCCTTAAGATTTATTTATGCAAGTTTGAAGTATTAATTATCTAAACACAGTTTTGTTTGCATATTTTCAGGATGTAGCTATATATATATATATATATATATATATATATGTATATATATATATATGAAATACTTGACTTGGTGAATTCTAGCTGTCAATATACTCCTCCCGTCTTAACCACGCCCCCAACCACGCCCTACCACGCCCCCACCCCCCACCTCCCGAAATCGGAGGTCTCAAGGTTGGCAAGTATGAACTAACCACACTAAAAAAAAAATACTATATATACACATGAAGTGCACCTACATTTAGGAATCACGTTAGATTAGTAATATAATTTGGAATAAACTGAAAAAAGCAATTAAATTATGCAGGATGAAGGTTGAGCTCTAATGCCACTTGCTTAATGCTATCATATAAAGGACTAGCTCATAGAAAAGCTAACTCAAATTAGCATGGCCAATCGCAGGGCACATATAGACAATCCTTCACACTAACATTCATATCCATGGACAATTTGCAGTCTTCAATTAAGCTATTTTTGGAATGTGGGAGGAAACTGGAGTGCCCGTAGAAAACCCACACACGCATGAGAACAACATGCACACTTCACACATCGATGTCCAAATGGAGGTTTGAAGACGCACAAGGCGTAACGTTACACGTTATTGTCGGGACTCCATAGTAATGTCAAAAGATTTATTAGATTACACTGGCTTTACTAACAATTGCATCAATTAGCTTTCTCTTAAATTTATTCTGTTTAGGTGCATGACCAGCTGACGCTCTTCTGACAGGCGATTTAGATGCTTTTTTTTCTAATTAAAGCATTGAGGAACGTTAGTCAAACTTATTATACCCAATAGTATGTAAATAAAATACTATATACGGTATATCCATTCTTACAATATATCACTTTAATTTGTTTTATATGTATATATACGTTAGTTTTGTAACACTGGTTGCTGTATTTATATGGGACAGTTGCCAAGACGCCAATTATTGTGCACACTCAGCGTAGTTGTACGCAATATAGAATAAAACTAGTTTGTTTCTTCATATGACCATAAACATACACACATATTTTTATGCACTTTACACTGGTGTTGAGAGTGTTGGCGTTGAGAACAAACTATAGATCAGTGATATTTTTGCTTGGTCATAATTGTCTAAATAAATAGTTGACCACATGATAGAATGTACACAATTCATTTTAATGATGGAACAGAAAATAGTTACAATGTGACTGAACATTACAGTGAAAATATGAATTGTCTAAGGCTATGTCTACACTAAGCCGGATAAACCCTTAAACGAATAATCATTTAGCATAAGCCTCGTTTCAGCCACACTAAACTATCGTTTAAGGTCCCTCTACTCGGACATTTTTTTACACAGGTAAGCCTGCCGTGTATTTCTTGAATCTCCGCCTCTTAGCTTTGTATGGACTCATTGATCGTTTACAAACTGAGTTTGGAGAGGATGGATGTGATTCATGTACTCTCTTTGGCTTCTGGTCTCCATTTAAATGTGAATAAGTGTGAACTAATGGCTGTGAAGCTATGTCAAATGCTGTCTATGTGTAAAATTCCAATTAAGGAGAGTATTAATTACCTAGGAATACTTATTACTAAAAATCAGAGTTCTAGATCGGTCTTAAACTTTACTCCAATTGTAGAAAAAAACAAGAAAAGATTTAACCAATGGCTGCAGAGAGATTTATCCTTAAAAAGGCAGAACCTTACTCTCCAAAGCGGAAGGTATCTCCAGGCTTACGTATGCGGCTATTTCTTTAGATGTAAACCAAAAAATATGTAAGACTATTGACAAAATACTTGTTGACTTTATTTGGCAAAAACAAAATTCATTATATCAAGAAATCTGTTATAATGAACAATTACAATCAGGCTAGTCTAAACTTTCTCGATTTCACTACACTAAACAACACCTTCAAGATGAATTGGATAAGACACTATTTAAAAGATCCTACCTCAATTTGGAACTTCATTTCTCATCATGTATTTTCTAATCTCGGAGGCCTAAAATTGTTGTTATTGTGTAACTACAACATTGATAGGATTCCTGTTGCTCTTTCAAACTTCCACAAACAAGCTCTTCTGGCATGGTCTCTTCTCTACAAGCAGAATTTCTCACCTACCAAATACTTCATCTGGAACAATAAAGACATATGTTACAAAAGGAAATCTCTTTTCCGCAACAATTGGTTCAAAAATGGTATTATTTCAGCTTTTCAATAAGGAAAGTCAACGTTTTAATTACCAAGGATTTCTCAACCATTTTAAATGATATAAATTATGATAAATGGGTTGTACTTATATAGCGCTTTTCTACCTTCAAGGTACTCAAAGCGCTTTGACACTACTTCCACATTTACCCATTCACACACACATTCACACACTGATGGAGGGAGCTGCCATGCAAGGCGCTAACCAGCACCCATCAAGAGCAAGGGTGAAGTGTCTTGCTCAGGACACAACGGACATGACGAGGTTGGTACTAGGTGGGGATTGAACCAGGGACCTTCGGGTCGCGCACGGCCATTCTTCCACTGCGCCAAGGTCCCTGTGACTCCCAAACAATTTGCCATTGTATTTGATGCCATTCCATCAGGTGTTGTTATGTTGTACAGGGTTTACTCATTTCCTCTTTCTGCTGTAACAATTGTGAATGAGCCACTTGACACTCCTGTAGGGAAACTTTGTTTTAATCAGAAAAATAATAGAAAAATCCGCAGCTTATTCCAAAATGATTGTGTGTCTGTCTCCAATGGTTGCGCTCTGGAATAATGCTGTGAATGACATCTGCTGGGTCAAAACATGGTCTCTTCCTAACCGGTATTTACTTAGGAACAAAGTCAAAGATATTTCTTTGAAAATCATTCATAGTTATTACCCTGTAAAGATTGTGATGGTTAGATACAAAAAGGACATTGATATTACATGCACCTTATGTAACATGCATCTAGGGACTGTTAACCACCTGTTTTGGACTTGTGAAAGCACTCGATCACTATGGCAGGGCATCTGTCGTTTAATCCTGGACAATATTCATAACAAATTTGTGCTTTGTTTTAAAGATGTTGCTATTTGGATTTACACAGTATGAGGAAAAAAATTGAAAAGGAATTTTACCTTTGCAACCTCATTATACTATTGGCTAAGTTATATATACAAAAATGTAAGTTTCTCAATATCAGACCTGTTTTTTGTGCCTTTTAAAAAATAATTAGAAATTTACTTTAAAATGCTTTCTACCTCTAACAACCAAAGGCTGTGAAAACTATGATGCTGTGCTTCAAACTTGGATTATTTACTGAACTTGTGTGAGCCTATGGCTTTACACACACACACACACATATATATATATATATATATATATATATATATATATATATATATATATATATATATATATATAAAATAATAATATATAATATATAAATGATAAATGGGTTATACTTGTATAGCGCTTTTCTACCTTCAAGGTACTCAAAGCGCTTTGACAGTATTTCCACATTCACCCATTCACACACACATTCACACACTGATGGAGGGAGCTGCCATGCAAGGCGCTAACCAGCACCCAACAGGAGCAAGGGTGAAGTGTTTTGCCCAAGGACACAACGGACGTGACTAGGATGGTAGAAGGTGGTGATTGAACTCCAGTAACCAGCAGCCCTCCGATTGCTGGCACGGCCACTCTACCAACTTCGCCACGCCGTATTATTATATATATATATATATATATATATATATATATATATATATATATATATATATATATATATATATAAATTATTTATATATAAATATATTTATTTATATAAATATATATATATATTATTATATTTGTATTATATATATACTGTATATATATATATATATATATATATATATATATATATATATATATATATATATACATATGTATATATTTATATATTATTTATATGTATATATATATATATATATATATATATATATATATATATATATATATATATATATATATATATATATATATATATATATATAGGGACGGCGTGGCGCAGTGGAAGAGTGGCCGTGCGCAACCCGAGGGTCCCTGGTTCAATCCCCACCTAGTACCAACCTCGTCATGTCCGTTGTGTCCTGAGCACGACACTTCACCCTTGCTCCTGATGGGTGCTGGTTAGCGCCTTGCATGGCAGCTCCCTCCATCAGTGTGTGAATGTGGAAGTAGTGTCAAAGCGCTTTGAGTACCTTGAAGGTAGAAGCGCTATACAAGTACAAGTACAAGTATATATATATATATATATATTGTGTATGTATATATATAATTTTTTTTTTTTTTTTTTTTTGCATTCTTCTTTAGGCTTTATTGAGTTTACAACCCCCTGGCGATGTTTTGTACTGTTGTTATTATTATTTATTTGATTGTATGTAAATGTTGAACCTTATAAATAAAGGTTTTGGGGGGGGGGGAAGTTCGGAAAAGAAGTGAAGTCAGAAAGACCTCGCCCCGCACAGGAAGTGACGTCAGAAAGAACGCGCCACAGCCAGCTTCATAACAACCAGAGCTAACCACTGGAAAAATGGAGGCGAGTGATCCAGACATGCCCGTGTTTCTCCTTCTTCTACATGTACAGACGCTTGTGGAAATCACACATGAATACCTTAAGTGAAGGAAACGCGCGATTGCAGCTATTTTGGGTACGACACATCTCAAGACGGCAAGAGAACTTTCGAATGTCCCGGTCAGCTGTTGTGCACTCCAAATGTAAAACGGTTCATATATACAATTGTGTGTATGTAAATAACGTAACGTGTATTATAGCAGTCCTCATTACATTCGTAATATTAAGATTTGAGAGTGAAATACATGTTTATTTTCCATTTCCATGTTTTCCTGTTTTATTATTACAAGTATTTCATTCTGCTCAGAGCAAGTGAACACGTTGTATCCCGCCATGCACGGAGCTCTACCCAGCCCGTGTGCTTAATCCAATGGCGGACGATCTGTTCTGTTGCATAACACACTATTGAATGCACATTCGGAAATTAACTAAATCATTTTGAAGCTTTAATTAGTCTGTTAGCCTGAATTGATTCTGAAATAATGTGATGCATCTGTATATGCTAAGTTATGCAGTGCGGAACTAAACTATTACGTTGTAAATAGAGATGTCCGATAATGGCTTTTTTGCCGATATCCGATATTGTCCTCTTAATTACCGATACCAATATATACAGTCGTGGAATTAACACATTATTATGCCTCATTTTGTTGTGATGTCCCGCTGGATGCATTAAACAATGTAACAAGGTTTTCCAAAATAAATCAACTCAAGTTATGGAAAAAAAAAATGTCAACATGGCACTGCTATATTTATTATTGAAGTCACAAAGTGCATTATTTTTTTTAACATGCCTCAAAACAGCAGCTTGGAATTTGGGACATGAGAGCATGAGGGGGGGGGGGGGGGGGGGGTGTATTGTAGTGTCCCGGAAGAGTTAGTGCTGCAAGGGGTTCTGGGTATTTGTTCTGTTGTGTTACGGTGCGGATGTTCTCTCGAATAGTGTTTGTCATTCTTGTTTGGTGTGGGTTCACAGTGTGGCGCATATTTGTAAAAGTGTTAAAGTTGTTCATACAGCCACCCTCAGTGTGACCTGTATGGCTGTTGACCAAGTATGCCTTGCATTCACTTGTGTGTGTGAAAAGCCGTAGATATTTTGCGATTGGGCCGGCACGCAAAGCCAGTGCCTTTAAGGTTTATTGGCGCTCTGTACTTCTCCATAGGTCCGTGTACCACTCCGTACAGCGGCGTTTTAAAAAGTAATACATTTTACTTTTTGAAACCGATACCGATAATTTCCGATATATTACATTTTAAAGCATTTATCAGCCGATATTATCGGACATCTCTAATTGTAAAGTAATTTTAATAACCTCAATAACAGTGGTATCACGACAACTTCAAAGATGCGTTATCTTTTATACTTGTTAAGACGACTAAATTTAGTCGACTAAAATGCTGAGGAATTCAGTCGACTAAAACAGAATCAATTTAGATGCCTGAAATATGACTAAAACTAGAATAGTTTTTCATCAAAAGACTATGACTAAAAGTAAATTAAAAAAACTGCTGTTGAAATTAGCACTGGAATGTAGCCCACCTGTTTTGGAAAAAAAAATACAATTGTGTGTTTAACAGTGACTTCTGCATGTGTCGTTTCCAGGAGAGAAACCGTACGAATGCTCAAACTGCAAGAAGAGGTTCTCCCACTCGGGCTCATACAGTTCCCACATCAGCAGCAAGAAGTGTGTGCGAGCAGTCACGCCAAACGGCGTCGCTCACAAACCCACAAAGTTGCCCATCGGGAACTCCGCCGCCATGCGAGTCTCCATCGCCCCGGTCCGCCCGGCCCTCAAAGAGAAGCCTGATAGCAAACCTCTCCAAGAACAGCTCCCCGTCACTCAGATCAAATCAGAACCAGTGGAACATTCCTGCAAGCCGCCTGTGGCCGCACCGGCCGGGGTGGCGAATACGGTGACCTCCCAGCCAGCAGCGGCGCCTGCTGCGCTGCCTCAGAGCGTGGCCATGGTTCTGCCCACCATGGGCCTGGGGGCACCACTCAACATCAACATGAATGACCTGCAGAACGTTCTGAAAGTGGCCATGGATGGGAACGTGCTCAGGCAGGTGCTGGGTACGGCCAACGGCACCGTGTTGCAGCCTCAGCAGCAGATCATCAGTCTGCCCGCCTTTGTGGACCATGACGGCACCACCAAGATCATCATCAACTACAGCATCGGTCCGGCACCCGCCACCACCGCCTCTACCCAGCCCATGTCGCTTTTTGTTAAAAACAACCTCCCCCTCACTCCTCTTACCCCGATCGCCGCTGCCCCTACCCCCACTAAAACGGACAAACCACCCACTCCAAAAATAGACCTCAGCCGCGTCAAGGAAGAACCTGAGTCAATGCTTGTCACAGAAACAGAACCAAACCAGCAGATGCAGAAGACCATAAAGACGGAAGCGGCTGACGTTCCCCAAGCTGACGGCGCCAATGCTTGTTTACTTTGTGACGACTGTCCTGAAAACCTGGAGGCGCTGCACTTGCTCCAGCACCACAAGGCGGCCAACAGCGATGCCGTGGACTCTGCCACTCTGGACCCTTCCTTTGCCGATCTTCTCAGCGAGGCAGGGGTGACGCTTCAGGAACCTCCCGTGGACGACCTCCTGTCGCACCTCAAGAGCTACTTCGCCTCCAACGCCAACCCTAGCAAGGAAGATCTGGAGAAGATCTCAGACTCTGTCAGTATACCCGTGGTTGTGGTTAGGAAATGGTTTGTCAAGATGAACACTGGCAAGAAAAGCAGTGACATGGAAGATTCCAAACCGATTCTACCGCCAAAGTCTGACTTGGATTCCTGCAATCAGAGTGGAGAGAGACAGGAAGATACCAAAGCCTCATTGGAGTGTGGAAGTGCTTCCCCATCCGATTCCTCGTCGTTAAGTCTCAACCCCAGCGACCTGGTCATTGTCAAAAGCGAGCCGGAGGACCCGGAGGCTCCGGACTCCCAAGCAGAACCTTTGGACCTTTCCCTTCCGAAACAGGCTCGAGCCGTGCCGGAAGACCCGCCTCCTGCCAAGAAGCCACCGCAGACTCTCAACCTGGCCTGCCTGCGGAAAGAGCAGGTCGGTGGGCGCACGGTCTACGTAGCCACACCTCAGACCCGCAACATCGTCCCTGCCTCGCAGATGCCCACCCTGGTGGCCATCACCGGTCAGGGCACGGTGGGCTGTCTGGGCTCCCTCAACACTTCAGCCAAGCGAACCATCCTCATCCCGCAGCTAACCTACACCTACGCCGCCACGACCGACAACGCAGCCAAGACGGTTGTCCTCAACGGACACAAGGTAAGAACACTGTTTTCTGAATAACTGGGGTCTCAGGACAGAACCTTGCGGCACTTGAGCTCATTTTCATGTGCGTGCTGCTTTTTGCTAATGAAATAAACAGATGGATTCATGTGTATTCTTTCTTTCTCGTAGACGCCTGACACAAGTTCTGACGTGTCTGCGGCTGAGGACCAAAAGGAACTGAAGAAGGCGAGGCTTGAAAACGGCGTCTATGCCTGCGATCTTTGCTCCAAGGTCTTCCAAAAGGGCAGCTCCTTGCTCAGGCACAAATACGAACACACCGGTGAGTCGCCTCCCACAGTTGTAGTTAGAGATGTCCGACAATGGCTTTTTTGCCGATTTCCGATATTGTCCAACTCTTAATTACCGATTCCGATATCAACCGATACCGATATACAGTCGTGGAATTAACACATTATTATGCCTAATTTTGTTGTGATGCCCCGATGGATGCATTAAACAATGTAACAAGGTTTTCCAAAATAATTCAACTCAACTGCCATATTTATTATTGAAGTCACAAAGTGCATTTTTTTTTAACATGCCTCAAAACAGCAGCTTGGAATTTGGGACATGCTCTCCCTGATAGAGCATGAGGAGGTTGAGGTGGGCGGGGTTGAGGTGGGGGGGATGTGTACAGTATTTTTTCGTAGTATAAGTCGCTCTGGAGTATAAGTCGCACCGGCCGAAAATGCATAACAAAGAAGGAAAAAAACATATATAAGTTGCTCTGGAGTATAAGTCGCATTTGTGGGGGAAATTTATTTGATAAAACCCAACACCAAGAATAGACACTTGAAAGGCAATTTAAAATAAATAAAGAATAGTGAACAACAGGCTGAATAAGTGTACGTTATATGACGCATAAATAACCAACTGAGAACGTGCCCGGTATGTTAACGTAACATATTATGGTAAGAGTCATTCAAATAACTATAACATATAGAACATGCTATACGTTTACCAAACAATCTGTCACTCCTAATCGCTAAATCCCATGAAATCTTATACGCCTAGTCTCTTACGTGACTGAGCTAAATAATATTATTTGATATTTTACGGTAATGTGTTAATAATTTCACACACAAGTCGCTCCTGAGTATAAGTCGCACCCCCGGCCAAACTATGAAAAAAACTGCGACTTATAGTTTGAAAAATACGGTATATTGTAGCGTCCCGGAAGAGTTAGTGCTGCAAGGGGTTCTGGGTATTTGTTCTATTGTGTTTATGTTGTGTTACGGTGCGGATGTTCTCCTGAAATGTGTTTGTCATTCTTGTTTGGTGTGGGTTCACAGTCTGGGGCATATTTGTAACAGTGTTAAAGTTGTTTATACGGCCACCCTCATTGTGACCTGTATGGCTGTTGACCAAGTATGCCTTGCATTCACTTGTGTGTGTGAAAAGCCGTAGATATTATGTGATTGGGCCGGCACGCAAAGGCAGTGCCTTTAAGGTTTATTGGCGCTCCGTACCGTATTTTCCGCACTAAAAGGCGCACTTAAAAACCTCAAATTTTCTCAAAAGCTGACAGTGCGCCTTATAATCCGGTGCGCCTTATATATGGACCAATATTGAGCCACAACAAACCTAAACTTCATTTTCATAAAGTTTAGATCTCGCAACTACGGTAACTGCTTCTTCTTCTACGGTAAGCAGCCGCCGAGTTCATTTTCCCCCATAGAAGAAAAACGCTTCTAACCCAAAAATGGCTCCTATTAAGAGACACGCTTACGACGCAGAGTTTAAACTTAAGACGATCAGTCACGCAGTAGAACACGGGAATAGAGCAGCGGCAAGAGAACTTAACATAAACGAATCAATGGTGTTTAATTCGGACACTGAAGAAGAAGAATTCGAGGGATTCGTGGATGAGGAATAACTTCATAAAGTGAGCTTTACATGTTTATTTTGTGTGTTGGGTTGTGTGACATTAACGTTTGAGCAATGTTGAGTTATTGATATATTGTTATTGCTCTACACTATTTCGAGTGTTACTATATTGTGATTACACTAACGTTTGATTTACCGTAACAGTATCACTGTTTTTTACGTGTTTATTGAATCAGGGGAAAGTTCCCCTCCACTATGTGATATAAATGTTGCACTACATGTTATACCTTGCTGTTGTTAAAAGATAAACAAAACCCCACATCACTGACTTTACCTCAGGGAAAATAATAAAACAGCAGTTTATTCATTTTGGGAGTGAACAGAGTTGTCAGAACGCTGGTTTGTAATCTATTAATAAAGTTTGACTGACCTATCTGACTGTTTTGTTGACATTCCCTTTAGATAGTACTTTATTCACCGGATTATAAGGCGCACCTATGCATCCATACTAGGGCTGGGCGATATTGCCTTTTTTTAATATCGCGATATTTTAAGGCCATATCGCGAAACACGATATATATCTCGATATTTTGCCTAAGCCTTGAATGAACACTTGATGCATATAATCACAGCAGTATGATGATTCTATGTGTCTACATTAAACCATTCTTCTTCATACTGAATTAATATATGCTACTTTTAAACTTTCATGCAGAGAAGGAAATCACAACTAAAAAAATCACTATTTTTTTCATACGGTGTTGATCTGGAAATGTTTGCCTCGGCATTTTGATGGTGTGGACGTGTGGCACCAAACGGAGATATTGACGTGCGGAGTAAGCCCTCTTCATTGTCTAGCGGGTGACTTTTCAAATGATGCTACATATTAGCGGTGTAGCCGAGTGTCCTGGGTTCGCCTATACAGTGTACTTATCTAATAAAATAATAAACAGGAGAGATTAGAGCAGGTTCGGTAGCCACCGCTTCTTTAATGTCAACATCACACACCTCCTTCCACAACCACACACACCCTACGTCACAGCCCTACGGCAACTCTGGAAGAACAACACTCCTCCTCCTTACCTAACACACTCCAATAACTTGGGACACCCTGAACTGTTTGTTACAGCAGTAATTCTACTTTTTATAGCAACGCTTTTGCCCCACACTTGACAAATTACGGTTGTCTGTTCCACATCTTCCCACTTGAAGCCAAACCACCGCCAGACGATAGACCCCCTGCTGTTTTTCTTGTGAATTAATTATTCCTCCATTTGTTACCAGATTCGCACCTTCTTTCTCTTGTATTACCGCTAGCATCACAGCTAACGTTAGCCATGCTGTTACCTCTCTGCTCAGGGAGGGCGTATACGTATGTGACGTATGACGTGACAGTATGTGACGTATGTAAGAAGGTGCGCTTGTCTGTCTGTGAGAAGGAGAGACTGGAAAGAGGAGGAGAGCCTGTAGTGTAATGCCCGCAGCTAAAAGCAACTGTGTGAGAACGTATACTCGATATCACCATATAGTCATTTTCTATATCGCACAGAGACAAACCCGCGATATATCGCGTATATCGATATATCGCCCAGCCCTAATCCATACTACTTTAGCGCAGCTCCATCTAATGGATGCATAGGTGCGCCTTATATATGAACAAAGTTTTGAAATATGCCATTCGTTGAAGGTGCGCCTTATAATGCGGAAAATACGGTACTTCTCCCTATGTCCGTGTACCACTCCCTCCGCACAGCTGCGTTTTAAAAATTCATAAATTGTACTTTTTGAAACCGATAATTTCCGATATCACATTTTAAAGCATTTATCGGCCGATAATATCGGCAGTCTGATGTTATCGGACATCTCTAGTTGTAGTCCTTGCCCAAAGACGCCACTGTTTCCTCTTAACATTCTCTGTTGACTTATATTGCAGGAAAGCGTCCGCATGAGTGCCCGGTCTGCAAGAAGGCCTTTAAACACAAGCACCACCTGCTGGAGCACTCGCGCCTGCACTCAGGCGAGAAGCCCTACCAGTGTAACAAGTGTGGTAAACGCTTCTCGCACTCGGGCTCATACTCGCAGCACATGAACCACCGCTACTCCTACTGCAAGAGAGATGCGTTCAGCCAGGACATCGGCCCGACATCGGACAGCTTCGGCCCGACGTCGGACAGCTTCGGCCCAATGCCGATCTCCCAGCTGGACTCTGACGGCAGGGAGAGCGAGGACGACGAAGCCATGTGCGTGGACGACGTCAGAGTGGTGCAGGTGGACGACGGCGTGTGCGAGATCTACGAGGGAAACTTCGACGACGATGACGAGGAAGAGGACGAGGAGGATGGAGAGGAGGAGGAGGAGGAGGAGGAGGAGGAGGAGGAGCAAGTGGAGGCGCAGGTGGAGGAGCAAGAAGATGCGCCGGAGGAGGAGCAAGAAGAGATGCTGCAAGAAGAGGCGCCGAAGGAGGAAGGGGAAAAGAAAGACGAGGGGAAAGGGAAGAAGGCGGAAGCGGCAGACATGGAAGTGGATGAATTTGTATGCGGGGTTGTGGAGGTGGAGCTGACGCACGACCAGTCGCAGGAATCCACAGAGGACAAAGAGGAGTCTGCGGGTGTAAATTTGGAGCAGGTAGCGGACTGCACCTACAAAAACATCAGGGATTGGTCGGACAGCGAGGGATCCTCGGACGAAGCTGTGACAAACGCCAAATGAGCGAATTCCTTCAGGACACTTTGACGAGAACGGTCCACTACTGTGTTGAAACCGCCGGGTGTGCCTGAACTCCACAAGCTTTTTTGTTTTCCCGTGCAAAATATCAGTGTTACAAATGTTTATAAACGTCGTTTGTTTGCTCCCGGTTACTAACTCGCTCGACTTGTTTCTACGACCTTTTTATTGCCAATGAAGTTTCCTAAAAGTCAGTATTTTATTGAGTTCTACGAACAAAAACGCTCTGCACTACGGTATTCCCGCTGCGGGTACGCGCCTCACCCATCGTCAAGTCCTTCAGTGTTACGTTTGTGCGCTAGCCGGCGTTTTCAGTTTCAGACTGTTAGCCTTAAGGAAAACAAACTGGGGTGGTTCCTGGGAGTCATAACACCAGAAAGCTAGCAGAAGAAAAAAAAACACAAACTCCTCATTCGGGTCGAGCTGCTCCACGCCGGCGCCCCCTGCCTTATGCAAGACCTGCGTGCTGTTAAAGTGCCATTGAACAGTGTTGTCGCTTGGACAGTATTATTGCTATTATTTCGTTACGTCTGTTACTCGATTCGAGCGCCGCGTTGGCTCGCCTTTGACCGCCTGCTCACAACAGCCGCCGCATGCCACCAAGGACACAAAAATAGTCATGCTTTTAAAAATGGTAAAGAAGTAAATGCTCATTGAGATTTTTCTCCCCGAGATCTCAAGTTTACAAGGTTTTTTACAATAAACTATCCCAAAGATGGCATGTAGCATGACAGGAAGTACTAGTACAAAGTTGATGGTGTCATAATCAGCCTGCGATCATCTTTATTGATTACTGAGTTGGACGCTTTTATTAACGTGAGGAAGCTTTTTAATGCAGACAAAATGTTGCACACTGAACTCACCTGTGGATTTTATCTTTGCTCACGTTGAACATCATCAACTATATTGGTCCGACTTGTGCACTTGTCTTCAGGTTAAGATGGCGGCGAGCTGTCCCGCACTTCAGGTGGCAAACGTCAGCCAACGTGACGTTCTTGTGCTTCATTTTACCTTAACAGTATTTGTTGTTTCCTCCCACTTGTTTCATTTAATGTTTTAACAAAAGCCAGTATTAGAACTTTTTTCCACAGTTTTAGTCTTTAGACAACTTTTTTTTTTTTCTTAAATATTTATGTGTCTTATTTTTGTATTTTCTTTGATGGTTATTTATTACACATTGTAGTGTACATGACTGTAGGCTGAATTGATACAATAATATATTTTAGTATGAAAAATAATCCCGTTTTCTGTTTTACAAAAAGGTGAAAATGTACCACATGTATTCTATTAACACAAAGACGAGGAATGAAAATGTTATCGTCGTTATGAAGCTACTGATTTGAAGTGCATGAATCGTCGTGGTTTCAGCGATGGATGTCCTCGCAGACGTTTCTCCTCCCACTTTTTTCTTTATAGAGTATTTTGGTTTTTTTGTGTCCTGTTCCGTGCCATGAATTTGTTCCAGCGGCCCATTGAAGGCTGCGTCATGTTTGCAATGAACCCACTGTCCTTTCTAATGTCTTTCTTTTACTTCTGCTCCATTTTTATGACTCCCATCACAATAAAGATGTGACTGCATCCCGAGTAATGGCCTTCTCGGCGTCCTCATTGCTCACAGTGCCAAGAAATCTGTCATATTCTTAAAAATGCATATCTTTATATCTGGACCAGTTTCTTTGCGCGTTTGGGGTCGTCGTGCCCATGCAATGTCCATGCTGGTTTTGTCTTCAGCCCTCTGGTCCCTCAATTAGTAAAAGGGTGCCAATTTTGTCCAGGATTAACCACATTCCTCTTTAAATACTGTAGCCGTATTTAAAGTTAAAATACCAATGATTGTCACACGCGCACGAGGTCAGGTGTGGCGAAATTATTCTCCGCATTTGACCCATCACCCTTGATCGCCCCCTGAGAGGTGAGGGGAGCAGTGAGCAGCAGCGGTGGCCGCGCCCGGGAATCATTTTTGGTGATTTAACCCCCAATTCCAACCCTTGATGCTGAGTGCCAAGCAGGGAGGTAATAGGTCCCATTTTTATAGTCTTTGGTATGACTCGGCCGGGGTTTGAACTCACAACCTACCGATCTCAGGGCAGACACTAACCACTAGGCGTCTGAGTTGTGCCATATACACAAATTGTGTGGACATAGCTTTAAAAATATATTTTGGCACCCTGAGTACCTCTAACATTTGAATTGAAATTAGTATTAAACTGCTCCAATATATGGTACTTTTGAAGGTTAATGTGGTAATACATCTTTATTTATGTAATATTATTTTGGTTTTCATTCAAATTTTAACTGAGCTGATTTAACACCAGTTGTTATATATATTGTCTTCTTACATTTCTGAGTCTCATTTGCAAGTATGCAATCATTTTATTTTGTCCTTTGTGGTTTGCCATAATCCGGAAGTAGTTTTTTTGTATCATTACGTTCAATGCATGGACATATTTTAAGTAGACACAGCGTTGGCTGCTGTGAAGCGAGAAATTCGGCCGCCATCTTGAAGTGGTGATGAGCCGGCGAGCAGCCGAAACTGACAGTTGACAGGTAGAAAACAAAGATGACGGGCTGGTGTTCAGCGTTTTCCTGCTCAAATGAGCGGACTGTTGAAAATATGAACCGGGGAATTACTTTTCACAAGTAAGATTCAACATTAACGTACTATTGGTTGCATTTTGTGAAAAGAACATTACCACAGAGTTGAGAAGGAGCAAAGATCTTCAATAGTACTGAAATCGTAGCCGCTAGCAAACAAGAGTATGACCATAATATAATTGCTTGTCAATGAAATTAATTACATTTAAAAATGTCATACTTGAATAACACAAAGTTGAAATAAAAGATGAAGATGAAGATTGTAAAAGCCAACAGGGGTAAAAGTTAGGACCACAGTCCAGATTGTGTCGGGGGGGTAATATATGTTAGCTAACTAGACAATCAGATGGACAGTGGCTATACAATATTATACAAGTCTAAATTTAGTCTTTTCCAACCCAATTTTGTGTAGCCCACCTATGTGAAATGTGTTTGGGACTTTTATCCAATAAAGCGACATACATAAAAAACACATATAAAACAATCACTGTAAACATTATCATTTAAGGGAAGAATGTAATAGAAAATATCAATACAAAGTGTCAAGACTCTCTGCTGCTGCAGCAACAGAGATATAGTCTATAGGTCCCTAAGATATATAGATATCTCATGTATTCATACATTGTTTATGTAGGATATATGCATGTATATATTTGATTTTTGATTTTTATTAAGGATCCCCATTAGCTGGTTGCCTCAACAACCCACTAGTCTTCCTGGGGTCCACAATTCAATACAATTACAAGTAAAAGCATGTAATTATAACTATACAATACAGAAAAAAATAAAAGCATCAGTAAGAAAACAAAGCAAACAATTTACAGTCACAGAATAATAATTACCATATAAATATAACTACACAATATAAAACCAAACAAATCATCAACGAGCAAACTAATTTAAAAACTCAGATAAAATATTACTTTCTTTTTAAAAAGCTGTTTACTTTCAATGCCGGTGAGAATTCGAGGCCGGTTATTCCAGAGCGATGAAGATCTATAAATAAAAGATTTCCGCAAAGCATTCTTCCTGGGACGAGGGAGTACAAAATATTTTATAATATATTGTTTTTTCAATTTAAAAATAGCTGACCGTTTTTTTTCCCCCTTTTCTGGGATTATATTCCCAGTTTTGATCTCGGACGTCTGGTCACTTATTGCATATAAGAATATTCTATTACTGTCACGCAAACTATGAATAATAAAACACGCCAAAACATGTGCCCTTTATCATAGCTACACGTATTACAAAAAAAACGCGTGAAAATCAGTGGTATTCAGTGAGGTAAAATGAATTAAACTCGCTGACAGTTCATTGGTCCTGCCAAATGAGTTGCACTGAGTGGAGCGGATCACCACTCCAAGATGGCGGCCCCGCGTCTCGTCAGCGCCAGTAGGCAGTAGCGCTCCATGCTGCGTCTACTTATAAGATGTCTATGTCTGCCACAGCTGATCACTGAGTCCCATCTAGTGGGTAAAGTGTGTATTACAACTATCACCATTAACAAACCTTGTTTCAGTTCCGGGAGACCCGATCGGTCTACGCATGCGCGAAGTCTACGTCACTTTCTGTCAACTTGTTTTAAGGCAGTTTATGCTTGCTGTCACTTTTAGAATAGGTTTTCTTATTTTTGTGATCTTTATTTCAAGAACAATGTCATATAAATGGGTAGTAACCGTATTTTTTTGTATTGAACAATTGAACACACAAACAGTATTTATTGACAATATACAAACAATTTCGGTGCTGTTTGCAACTTCCTCACTGTCACATTTTTCAAATTAAAACATACAACAAGAACACCACCGGCTATCTTATATACAATTAGTGGTTTAACATAATGCATTTGTTTGACAATTGTCCCTATTTTTCACAATTACAAAGTTTATGTAATAAACTATCGGCTTTTTTGCCGATATCCGGTATTCCGATATTGTCCAACTCTTAATTACCGATTCCGATATCAACCGATACCGATATATACAGTCGTGGAATTAACACATTATTATGCCTAATTTTGTTGTGATGCCCCGCTGGATGCATTAAACAATGTAACAAGGTTTTCCAAAATAAATCAACTCAAGTTATGGAAAAAAAAATGCCAACATGGCACTGTTATATTTGTTATTGAAGTCACAAAGTGCATTATTTGTTTTAACATGCCTTAAAACAGCAGCTTGGAATTTGGGACATGCTCTCCCTGAGAGAGCATGAGGAGGTTGAGGTGGGCGGGGGTGGGGGGGTACGGGGTAGCGGGGGGGTTTATATTGTAGCGTCCCGGAAGAGTTAGTGCTGCAAGGGGTTCTGGGTATTTGTTCTGTTGTGTTTATGTTGTGTTACGGTGCGGATGTTCTCCCGAAATGTGTTTGTCATTCTTGTTTGGTGTGGGTTCACAGTGTGGCGCATATTTGTAACAGTGTTAAAGTTGTTTATACGGCCACCCTCAGTGTGACCTGTATGGCTGTATGGCTGTTGACCAAGCATTCACTTGTGTGTGTAAAAAGCCGTAGATATTATGTGACTGGGCCGGCACGCAAAGGAAGTGCCTTTAAGGTTTATTGGCGCTCTGTACTTCTCCCTACGTCCGTGTACACAGCGGCGTTTTAAAAAGTCATACATTTTACTTTTTGAAACCGATACCGATAATTTTGAAATCGATACCGATCATTTCCGATATTACATAACATCGGCAGTCCGATATTATCGGACGTCCCTAATATCAAGGTAACACTCAAATGGTAAATAATAAACGTTAAAAGTGTAGCAAACAAACATTTAACAAAGGGATCACTGCAAACTTGTGCAGTTTTCGACTCTCCTCCCTTGGACTGGAGTGCATGCAACTTTTAGCGTCGTTTTTCGTCAAATATTGTACTCTTCAAGTACATCTACCGTATTTTTCGGACTATAAGTCGCAGTTTTTTTCATAGTTTGGTGCGACTTATACTCAGGAGCGACTTATGTGTGAAATTATTAACACATTACCGTAAAATATCAAATAATATTATTTAGCTCATTCACGTAAGAGACTAGACGTATAAGATTTCATGGGATTTAGCGATTAGGAGTGACAGATTGTTTGGTAAACGTATAGCATGTTCTATATGTTATAGTTATTTGAATGACTCTTACCATAATATGTTACGTTAACATACCAGGCACGTTCTCAGTTGGTTATTTATGCCTCATATAATGTACACTTATTCAGCCTGTTGTTCACTATTCTTTATTTATTTTAAATTACCTTTCAAATGTCTATTCCTGATGTTGGGTTTTATCAAATAAATTTCCCCCCAAAAAATGCGACTTATATATGTTTTTTCCTTCTCTATTATGCATTTTTGTCCGGTGCGACTTATACTCCGGAGCAACTTATAGTCCGAAAAATACGGTAGCTGCAGCTGCGCAGAACTACTCTTAAATTGCATCCACTCCAAGTCACCCCAACTTTAAGTCTAAGTTGCGCCCACTCTAAGGGGTGACGACAACGGAACTGAAGCGTCTTAAACAGAAGTGAAGCGAGAAGGGCATAAGTATCTTATATATAGATGCCTCATCGACCGCAAGTACCTATTGCCGCTGATGAGCCGTAGGGCCGCCATCCTAAACCGGTCACCGTCTCCACCTAGTGCAGGGATGACAAATAGGTTCAATCCAGCCCACATAAAATTGAGCTGCATTTTTAAATTAAAGATACTGCTGTTCTAAATGGGTCCACAGGATGTCGCAATAGCAATTCTCTTAGGCAAGCAAATAGTTTATACCGGGGCGAGCAAGTATACCAAGCAAGAGGTACAAGATAAAGCAAACAGGAATAAAATAAACAATTGGTAACCCCACTTTAAATGCTGCATGAGACACTGCACATTGATATAGTTCTGTGAAAATTAATGTCTTCTGTGCAAATTTAAAGAACGTGAACAGTGTGTGATTTACTGCCATACTGTCAATCTTTTAAGTGTTTATTTTTGGTTTGTTGAAATTGTTCACACATTGCACAGCTTTTATTTGTATATCAATACATTGTGATGCCTAGAAGGCAGGGAATAACTCAACCGTCTTGTATAGTTTCAACTAGGGATGTCCGATAATGGCTTTTTTGCCGATATCCGATATTCCGATATTGACCAAACCCTTAATTACCGATACCGATATCAGCCGATACCGATATCAACCGATACCAATATATACAGTCGTGGAATTAACACATTATTATGCCTAATGTGGACAACCAGGTATGGTGAAGATAAGGTCCTTTTTAAAAAAATAAATAAATGCATGCATGTTTTTCTGGATATCGAAATGCAAAGTGTTGACGTTCAAGTTAGTTCTGTCATGACGTGGATTTTTACGCAGCAAACGGACTAGACCAGACATGGCTTGAGGGTAAAAACATGATTTTATCTTGACTCAAAAAAGGGGTACAAACAAAAGGCGCTCAAGGCGAAGGCACAATTGAACGAAAGAAAAAAAAACGTAAACACTTAGCCTGAACTATGGTCATAAACAAACAAGACTTACTGTGGCATAGCATGAAGCGAACAATCGCATGAAAACAAGCATGAAAGGATCATCAATAGAGCAATTCAGAGTACCAACATGGGCAGAGCAAGAAATGAACATCAGCATGAAACTATGAACAGGAACTATGGCATGGACAGAGCAAACACAGAGTATCAACATGAAACTATCAGCACAGAGCAATAACAGAGTAATGTCGCCAGGACGACTAACTGAAAAAACAGGTTTAAATAATAGTCTCTTGATTATAACAGGTGCGTGAGTCCAAACAAATGAGGCAGGTGAAACTAATGAGTCGCCATGGTGACAAAACAAACAAAGAAGTGCAAAAACAGGAACTATGGAGTCCAAAACTAGCAGAAAATAACAAAACTAGGGATGTCCAATAATGGCTTTTTGCCGATATCCGATATTCCGATATTGTCCAACTCTTTAATTACCGATACCGATATCAACCGATACCGATATCAACCGATATATGCAGTCGTGCAATTAACACATTATTATGCCTAATTTGGACAACCAGGTATGGTGAAGATAAGGTACTTTTTTTTAAAATTCATAAAATAAGATAAATAAATTAAAAACATTTTCTTGAATAAAAAAGAAAGTAAAACAATATAAAAACAGTTACATAGAAACTAGTAATTAATGAAAATGAGTACCAACATGCGTCTCTTTAGCGCCGCCCTAGTGGCTCTCTGGAGCTTTTTCGAAAATGTATGAAAAAAGATGAGGGAAAAAAAATACATTTTTTGTGTTAATATGGTTTCTGAAGGAGGAAAAACATGACACAAACCTCCCCAATTGTTATAAAGCACACTGTTTGTATTAAACATGCCTCACTGATTCGAGTATTTGGCGAGCGCCGTTTTGTCCCACTAATTTTGGCGGTGCTTGAACTCACCGTAGTTCGTTTACATGTATAACTTTCTCGGACGTGTTTTATGCCACTTCTTTTTCTGTCTCATTTTGTCCACCAAACTTTTAACGTTGTGCATGAATGCACAAAGGTGAGTTTTGTTGATGTTATTGACTTGTGTGGAGTGCTAATCGGACATATTTGGTCACTGCATGACTGCAAGCTAATCGATGCTAACATGCTATTTAGCCAGCTATATGTACATATTGCATCATTACACCTCATTTGTAGGTATATTTGAGGTCATTTAGTTTCCTTTAAGTCCTCTTATTTCAATTTATATCTTATGACACACTATCTGTATGTAATATGGCTTTTAATTTTTTTTGCGGCTCCAGACAGATTTGTTTTTGTATTTTTGGTCCAATATGGCTCTTTCAACATTTTGGGTTGCCGACCCCTGGTCTAGTCTCTTACGTGAATGAGCTAAATAATATATGATATTTTACAGTAATGTGTTAATAATTTCACACATAAGTCACTCCTGAGTATAAGTCGCACCCCCGGCCAAACTATGAAAAAAAACTGTGACTTATAGTGCGAAAAATACGGTAAATAACTTTTATTGATCGATTGAACGGTAGCTTGTTTTGAAAAACCTTCAAGTTTTCTTCCGCTTCGATGATGTTGACTCCACTGCCCTGGATCTGCTGATTGAGATGATTGAACGCTGTGAAATTTATCAACCATGTACGCCAAAATGAGAGTGAACTCAGAATTTTTGAAGCAATCTGCATGATAATGTTGGTGCTCTTGCAAAAACAGGGCTAATTCTACACGCATGGCAAAAACACGATTCAGCACCACCAAACATTAGAATGGTACAGAAGTACCTTGTATTCAGAGCCCATTTCTTTACACAATGGGCCGTGTAAAGAAAGATGCGGTGCATAAAAAAAAAAACACTCTTCCGGCTTTTAAAGTGTAGTTATCGACTATTTGAGATTTTTAGTTGATACTTTCGCAAACCTTAAAATAATAAAACAGTAAGGAACGGAAGTGGCTGACTTTTGGCGCATTCGCAAATGAATCCGTTACTTCCGTTAAAGGGGAACATTATCACCAGACCTATGTACCGTAAGCGTCAATATATACCTTGATGTTGCAGAAAAAAGACCATATATTCTTTTAACCGATTTCCGAACTCTAAATGGGTGAATTTTGGCGAATTAAACGCCTTTCTATTATTCGCTCTCGGAGCGATGACGTCACAACGTGACGTCACATCGGGAAGCAATCCGCCATTTTCTCAAACACATTACAATCACCGAATCAAATCAGCTCTGTTATTTTCCCTTTTTTCGACTGTTTTCCGTACCTTGGAGACATCATGCCTCGTCGGTGTGTTGTCGGAGGGTGTAACAACACGAACAGGGACGGATTCAAGTTGCATCAGTGGCGCAAAGATGCGAAAGTGGCAAGAAATTGGACGAATGTTGTTCAAAATACGAGGGTGTGGGGAAAGCCGACGAAAATGGTCAGTCGTTTGTTCTGCACACTTTACCGACGAAAGCTATGCTACGACAGAGATGGCAAGAATGTGTGGATATCCTGCAACACTCAAAGCAGATGCATTTCCAACGATAAAGTCAAAGAAATCTTCCGCCAGACCCCCATTGAATCTGCCGGAGTGTGTGAGCTTTTCAGGGACAAAGGACCTCGGTAGCACGGCAAGCAATGGCGGCAGTTTGTTCCCGCAGACGAGCGAGCTAAACCCCCTGGATGTCTTGGCTCACACCGCTTCTACCGTCCCTTAAGCCACCGAAGATGATCAAGAGAAGATTATCGACCCTAGCTTCCCTGGCCTGCTGACATCAACTCCAAAACTGGACAGATCAGCTTTCAGGAAAAGAGAGCGGATGAGGGTATGTCTACAGAATATATTAATTGATGAAAACTTTATTTATTACTCGCAGTTTTACGTAAATTATTATACATAAACTGTGTTTACCAATAATTTAGCTTAAAAACATTACAACACTTAAAAACAAACACATACCAATCGTTGGTTAGAAGGCGATCGCCGAATTCGTCCTCGCTTTCTCCCGTGTCGCTGGCTGTCGTGTCGTTTTCGTCGGTTTCGCTTGCATACGGTTCAAACCGATATGGCTCAATAGCTTCAGTTTCTTCTTCAATTTTGCTTAAGCCGCTGAAATCCGAGTCTGAATCCGAGCTAATGTCGCTATACCTTGCTGTCCATCCGCCATGTTTGTTTGTATTGGCATCACTATGTGACGTCACAGGAAAATGGACGGGTGTATATAACGATGGTTAAAATCAGGCACTTTGAAGCTTTTTTTTAGGGATATTGCGTGATGGGTAAAATTTTGAAAAAAACTTCGAAAAATAAAATAAGCCACTGGGAACTGATTTTTAATAGTTTTAACCCTTCTGAAATTGTGATAATGTTCCCGTTTAATAGTACACAGCCAGTACTCACTGGAACCAGGCTACGAGTGTAGAATATATGACTAGAACGTTCAGATGTTTGAATATAAAACCGAAATTACACTTTAGATTGCAGGCCAAACAAAATAAACATTTATTGACATGTGAGAAATTCTACTAAGTTTGTGTTTTTGTGCCAGGTTTTTGGTTAGTTTCTACTTTACCTGGATTTAATGGCTGGTAGTTTGTAAATATAATCCTTGCACAACCTTTGAGAAGCAGAGGACAAACTTTAATGTGAAGATCCTTGTTGGTTTTACACTTTATTGCTGGTTTCCTAATTGGTGAGCTCAGCAATGAAGAATAACACCTTTTTGGAACATTTTATTAATAATAATAATAATAATAATAATAATAATACATTTTATTCATAAGGCGCCTTTCTGGGCACTCAAGGACACCGTATAAAATCACAACAATAAAATCAAATTGGATAAAAAAAACAACAAAGAGAAAAGAAAAGATGATTACAATGAATAAGCAGTCAGGAATAGGTATGTTTTGAGTCTTGATTTGAAGAGGGATATTGAATCTAAGTTGCGAAGGTCTGGTGGTAAAGAGTTCCAAAGATGTGGGGCAGAGCGGCTGAAAGCTCGGGCACCCATGGTGGACAGTTTAGATAAAGGGACAGTGAGATGGATGGATGAAGAGGATCTTAGGGAACGTGAGGATCAGGTCAGAGAGATATGATGGAGAGAGGTTATGGATGGCTTTGAAAGTGAGGAGAATTATTTTAAAGTGGATGCGATGTTTGATGGGTAGCCAGTGGAGTTGCTGCAGAACAGGGGTGATGTGCTGGATTGAAGGGGTTCTGGTGATTATCCGGACTGCAGAGTTCTGGAGAAGCTGAAGTTTGTGAAGTGACTTGTGAGGGAGACCAAACAGGAGAGAGTTGCAGTAGTCCAGGCGAGAGGTGACCAGGCTGTGGACTAGTATGGCAGAAGTATTTTACACCACCAGAGGGCCCCAAAAGACAAGACAACACATTGTGTGTGTCTTTGAATTTCCACATTAAACTGCAGAAAAGTTGTTAAAAAAATTATTTCTGATACATCTCAAACATGAAGAAAAGGCATTACATTTTAAAAGTGCAAGAAAAACAAGATGAACGTGAAGTTTGAATTGAACACGTGAGCCTTTTAAGTGCAAGGAAAATGTAAAATCAAATCCATGTGAGGCCGCAGAATATGACAGCTGAGTGCTTTGGACTAAATGTGATGAATATACATGCAGGCACCTGATGCTCATGTTATTTTGGTGTCAGATGGGAATTTCAAATGGGCAAAAGTGCATTTTATTAGCAGCAATCACAGCGTGACACTTTATGACTGACAAGCACTAACACGTTCCTGCAAAGAATGCAAAGTTCTACTTTGAAATGATCTGCAGGGCACATTACTGGTGTGCCTTTTGACCTTTAAGGAATGAATACTCATTTTGTCAATCTGAACCTGTCAATGTGTGGACTTTTCCACACACTTTTCTTTAATACCCTCTGCACACCACTCGGGTCCCTAAATGCTACCTTACCTTACCTATGAACATGAAAGAGTGGATCTCTTTGAGGATTTAAATGAAGTCGGCAGAAATTTCTTCTTATCAAAATCTGCTAGACAGCTTGACTTACTCTCACAGCTTCTTTGTGTGCGTGTTACCCACGTTAGCACTTTTTTTTAGCTGAAATTATGTCTTTAACATCTCAGCATCCATGTAGAACTTCCCCAAAATCCTCATTTCTGTCCTTTCACTGAAAATGTGGCTTTCAGCACCTCCACACACACACACACACACACACACACACACACACACACACACACACACACACACACACACACACACACACACACACGCACACACACGCACGCACACACACACACACACACACACACACACACACTGACACACACACACACACACATATACATGTCTTGCCTACTTTGTGTGGACCCACGTTTGGTCAGTAGGTTGTGAGGGCCCCCCTTTCCACTATAGCTAGAATGATGAAAAAATATATCTAGCACTATATGGGAGTAGAGAGTTGCAACCTCACTTCAGAATGCAAAACACACAAAGTAAAAACAATATTTTACTTTTGTAGTTGTGAGGACCAACCGCTGTTGCTTGGTAGATTTGACCATGCACACACATAGTAAAAAGTTCTGTGAGTTGGCCATTTTTAAGGACAGCAAAGTACTCAATGAAAGCAACAAATCTAAATTGAAAATAAATAATTTCTTGCTCATTTCTCAACCTATTTTCATTCAGTTTACATTATTGTATAAATGTACAAAACATTTACTATATATACAAATGTATGTACATAATAAGTACAAAATGAAACATACACAAAATGTATACATACATACATAGAGTACAGTATACACACACGCACACACACACACACACACTTACACCCACACAAAAACACACACACTCTTGTATTTGTTACCTACTTGAGACATCCGAAAAAAGCCTACCTCTTTAGGACCACCCTTTCTAGATATATAGATTTGTATTTTCAACATTAATAATACATGCATACTATGCAAATATTTTTTTTGTTTGTAATTGGTTTTTAATCTTCATTATTTACTGTGTGTCTATGTATACATATATATATATATATATATATATATATATATATATATTTATATATATAATTTTTTTAAATTGATTTTTGCCACACACTTGTTATATCATATGTTGGCCAGAGGGGGAGCACTTTTAAAAGAGACACGCAGTTAATTTGAAAAATCCCTCCTTTTTGGGACCACCCTCATTTTGATAGATTTCACCACCAGGGGTGCAAATGAGACATTCTCTATGAGATGTGATGGTTTTCCGTATTAGGACACACACACACACACACACACAGTGTGGTAGTATTATAATAAAAGTCTTAATTTTACTCAACACAAGTCAAAATTTTACAAGGAAAAACCTGAACATTTGTGCAATATCATGAAAAAAGTTTAAATTTTACTCAATAACAGTCGCAATTTTACAAGAAAAGCTTAACATTTTGGCAATTTTATGAAAAGAGCCGCAATTTTACTTGACAAAAGTCACAATATTATAAGAAAACTTTCAAACTTTGGCAAAATTATAATAATTATCGGAATTTTACTTGAAAAATGTCACTATTTTACAAGAACAACAAAAAAATTGGCAATATTGTGATAAAAGTCCGAATTTTATGACAAATGTCATAAAATGTGGACGAGAGGGTAGCTTCCCTCCGCCTTCGGGTGGGGGGAAGGGTCCTGACTGTTGTTTGTGCTTACGCACCAAACGGCAGCTCAGAGTACACACCCTTTTTGGATGCACTCGAAGGAGTACTGGAAAGTGCTCCCCCGGGTGATTCCCTTTTCCTACTGGAGGACTTCAACGCTCATGTTGGCAACGACAGTGAAACCTGGAGAGGCGTGATTGGGAAGAATGGCCGCCCGGATCTGAACCCGACTGGTGTTTTGTTATTGGACTTTTGTGCTCGTCACAGATTGTCCATAACAAACACCATGTTCAAACATAAGGGTGTCCATATGTGCACTTGGCACCAGGACACCCTAGGCTGCGGTTCCATGATCGACTTTGTAGTTGTTTCATCGGATTTGCGGCCTCATGTTTTGGACACTCGGGTGAAGAGAGGGGCGGAGCTTTCTACTGATCACCACCTGGTGGTGAGTTGGCTACGATGGTGGGGGAGGATGCCGGACAGACCTGGCAGGCCCAAACGCATTGTGAGGGTCGGCTGGGAACGTCTGGCAGAGTCTCCTGTCAGAGAGAGTTTCAATTCCCACCTCCGGAAGAACTTTGAACATGTCACGAGGGAGGTGCTGGACATTGAGTCCGAGTGGACCATGTTCCGCACCTCTATTGTCGAGGCGGCTGATTGGAGCTGTGGACACCGGCGGTGAGGGATGCCGTCAAGCTGAAGGAGTCCTATCGGGTTCTTTTGGCTCATAGGACTCCAGAGGCAGCGGACAGGTACCGACAGGCCAAACGGTATGCGGCTTCAGCGGTCGCAGAGGCAAAAACTCGGACATGGGAGGAGTTCGGGCAAGCCATGGAAAACGACTTCCGGACGGCTTCGAAGCGATTCTGGACCACCATCTGCCGCCTCAAGAAGGTGAAGCGGTGCACTGTCAACACCGTGTATGGTGCGGATGGTGTTCTGCTGACCTCAACTGGGGATGTTGTGGATCGGTGGAGGGAATACTTCGAAGACCTCCTCAATCCCACCAACACGTCTTCCTATGAGGAAGCAGTGCCTGGGGAATCTGTGGTGGGCTCTTCCATTTCTGGGGCTGAGGTAGTTAAAAAGCTCCTCGGTGGCGGGGCCCCGGGGATGGATGAGATCCGCCCGGAGTTCCTTAAGGCTCTGGATGCTATGGGGCTGTCTTGGTTGACAAGACTCTGCAGCATCGCGTGGACATCGGGGGCGGTACCTCTGGATTGGCAGACCGGGGTGGTGGTTCCTCTCTTTAAGAAGGGGAACCGGAGGGTGTGTTCCAACTATCGTGGGATCACACTCCTCAGCCTTCCCGGTAAGGTGTATTCAGGTGTACTGGAGAGGAGGCTACGCCGGATAGTCGAACCTCGGATTTAGGAGGAACAGTGTGGTTTTCGTCCTGGTCGTGGAACTGTGGACCAGCTCTATACTCTCGGCAGGGTCCTTGAGGGTGCATGGGAGTTTGCCCAACCAGTCTACATGTGCTTTGTGGACTTGGAGAAGGCATTCGACTGTGTCCCTTGGGAAGTCCTGTGGGGAGTGCTAAGAGAGTATGGGGTATCGGACTGTCTGATTGTGGCGGTCCGCTCCCTATACGATCAGTGTCAGAGCTTGGTCCGCATTGCCGGCAGTAAGTCGGGCACGTTTCCAGTGAAGGTTGGACTCTGCCAAGGCTGCCCTTTGTCACCGATTCTGTTCATAACTTTTATGGACAGAATTTCCAGGCGCAGTCAAGGCGTTGAGGGGATCCGGTTTGGTGACTGCAGGATTAGGTCTCTGCTTTTTGCAGATGATGTGGTCCTGATGGCTTCATCTGGCCAGGATCTTCAGCTCTCACTGGATCGGTTCGCAGCCGAGTGTGAAGCGACTGGGATGAAAATCAGCACCTCCAAGTCCGAGTCCATGGTTCTCGCCCGGAAAAGGGTGGAATGCCATCTCCGGGTTGGGGAGGAGACCCTGCCCCAAGTGGAGGAGTTCAAGTACCTCAGAGTCTTGAGGTACCACCTACTCAGTGGCCTAGTGGTTAGAGTGTCCGCCCTGAGATCGGTAGGTTGTGAGTTCAAACCCCGGCCGAGTCATACCAAAGACTATAAAAATGGGACCCATTACCTCCCTGCTTGGCACTCAGCATCAAGGGTTGGAATTGGGGGTTAAATCACCAAAAATGATTCCCGGGCGCGGCACTGCTGCTGCCCACTGCTCCCCTCACCTCCCAGGGGGTGATCAAAGGGGATGGGTCAAATGCAGAGGACAAATTTCACCACACCTAGTGTGTGTGTGACAATCATTGGTACTTTAACTTGTTCACGAGTGGGGGTAGAGTGGATCGTGAGATCGACAGGCGGATCGGTGCGGCGTCTTCAGTAATGCAGACGCTGTATCGAGCCGTTGTGGTGAAAAAGGAGCTGAGCTGGAAGGCAAAGCTCTCAATTTACCGGTCGATCTACGTTCCCATCCTCACCTATGGTCACGAGCTTTGGGTTATGACCGAAAGGACAAGATCACGGGTACAAGCGGCCAAAATGAGTTTCCTCCGCCGGGTGGCGGGGCTCTCCCTTAGAGATAGGGTGAGAAGCTCTGCCATCCGGGGGGAGCTCAAAGTAAAGCCGCTGCTCCTCCACTTCGAGAGGAGCCAGATGAGGTGGTTCGGGCATCTGGTTACGATGCCACCCGAACGCCTCCCTCGGGAGGTGTTTAGAGCACGTCCAACCGGTAGGAGGCCACTGGGATGACCCAGGACACGTTGGGAAGACTATGTCTCCCGGCTGGCCTGGGAACGCCTCGGGATCCCCCGGGAAGAGCTGGACGAAGTGGCTGGGGAGAGGAAAGTCTGGGCTTTCCTGCTTAGGCTGCTGCCCCCGCGACCCGACTTCGGATAAGCGGAAGAAGATGGATGGATGGATGGATGGATGGATGGATACTTCAAATGTCAGCTACGACCATCTTGTGGACTTCACTGATTAAAAATGAAAACGACTACACCAGGAGGCAGTCTACAGCCATAGGTGTTAATGCCAATGTTTTTTTCATGTTTTTTTTTCTACCCAACAATAATTAGAGACCCTGGTGGTTATTTTCTTTTGTAAAAACGCCCCCTGAGTCTTGGTTAATTGAATAGAAGCAATAATTGAAGGGTCTATGGTTGGTTTTATAGAATAGGGTGAAATGACATAAACAAGTTAAAAGCATTCGCAATAGCACGCTTAAGCCGCACACAAAATAATGTTAAAGTGACTTCCTGAGGGATTCAAGAATCCTAAACGTTTTTCCTTACAAACCAACAAATAAACAAACAAACGTCCGGGGCGGTCAAGCCGTGGTCGA